>NW_025335268.1:48779383-48784326 GCF_004798865.1 Varanus komodoensis | reverse complement strand
GAATCCAAGGCAAACCATTCAACATCACAATAGTCCAAGTCTATTGTGATGTTGAATGGTTTGCCTTGGATTCGAACTGAGATCATTCTGTCATTTTGGAGATTGTATCCCAGTACTGCTTTTCCTACTCTTTTATTGACTATGAAGGCTACTCCATTTCTTCTGAGGGATTCTTGCCCCCAGTAGTATACCTGATGGTCATCTGAATTCAGTCCACCCATTCCTGTCCATTTTAGTTCTCTGATTCCCAAGATGTCGATGTTCAGTCTTGTCATCTCTTGTTTGACCACATCCAGCTTGCCTTGATTCATGGATCTTACATTCCAGGTTCCTATGGAGTATAGATCTTTACAGCATCGGACTCTCCTTTCACCACCAGATACATCAGCAAATGAGTGTCCTTTTGGCTTTGACCTACTCGCTTCATTCTTTCTGGTGCTACTAGTAATAGCCCTCTGCTCTTCCCCAGTAGCATATTGGACACCTTCCGACCTGAGGGGCTCATCTTCCAGTGTCATATCTTTTTGCCTTTTTGTACTGTCCATGGGATTTTCATGGCAAAGATACTGGAGTGGGTTGCCATTTCCTTCTCCAGTGATCATGTTTTGTCAGAGCTCTGTGCTATGACCTGTCCGTCTTGGGTGGCCCTGCACGGCATAGCTCATAGCTTCATTGAGATACGCAAGCTCCTTCGCCACGACAAGGTAGTGATCCATGAAGGAGTTGGAAAACTAGGATGAGGAAAATCTTCATGTAGTTCACAGCACTTTTAGTATGGATGAAATTAAAAGAATTACACATTTTTGGAGAAATAAATACCATTAAATTTAACCATATCAGGTCTTCTTCATGCTACTTTAATTTTGTCATATGTACATATATATGTAAATTGATATTGAAATGATTCAGACAATCGTGTTGGATGATATATCAGGCATTACTTTTGGCAGGGGGAAGTGCACTGAACTTGTCACAATCAAATATGAGGGATTTGCCAACTCAAAGAGAGACTTACAAATTATTTTTCAGTTTTCTAAGGCTTTCATCTTATAATATCAATGACTGCTTTAGGCAGGGTAATTTTCATGTATTAATGATCATCTTCTGTGGGTAATGAGCAAAGATATTGCCAGGAGCCACCAACCTTCCATAGCTGGCTATTTATCTTCCAGAAGTGACCTGTGACTTGCTTGTAATGACTTAATTGCATTTTAACAGTTTGAAAACAGAATCATTTGTCTGCCTTTTGTCAGTCATTATGTACTCCTGCTAAAGTTACTAGATTTTTTCTTATGTCAATAGAAGGAAAAACAGAAACCTTGAATAAAGGACATATTCCCAAAATGATCAAAGTGCAACCAGATTGATAAAATCACTGTTACATTTCCTTTTCCAGTAAGGTAGATTATTGTGGGTAGGAAAAGTGAGGTTGCAGAACTAACCTCCTCTTGCAGTGGCACAGTGTATATCACTTAACATTATTCATGACTATACTGCACAAGCACCGTTCAGGACAATAAAAAGAAGACTGCAAGTGGAACTCTAATGACACTAGTATGGTCAAAAATAAGCATTCTTATTGTCCTTCTTCACATTAAATCTAAAAGCAGAAAGGCATTTACAGTAATGCAACTGCAGTTTCAATTGTGCATTTCATAACTGCAATTGTGAAATGCTCTCTATTGACCATATCCTAAATGTACAGAAAAATAATAATAAAAAATATTAGAATACATTCACTGAACATATCAAGGAAAAGTAAAACATAACATATAAGGGTTGAGTTATCTGATTACTGACCAGGACCTTACTTATATATTATGTAAAATGCTTCCATCTTTCTTTCTTTCATCAGCTTTCCAAGGAGGAGTCCTCCAGGGGACCATACAACAATGAAATTGATGGAATAAAAACCAGTGCAGTAATAAAAGCAGCAAGCATTCCAAAATGCAGTGAACACCCACATAAGATAAATCCTATAACACACCATTGCAGCTATAACTCATTCAGGGAAAGCTAGAGTAAAAGAGCTTCCTAAAAGTCTCCAGTGATGGGGCCTGGAAAACTCTCAATGGAAACACTCTTTAGAGGTGGGGGTCTTTGCAGAAAAGACCCTGTTTTATGTATTCACTCACCTAATAGACTTAAAAGGAGGGAAAATGAGAAGTGCATCTGTTGATTTAAATTGCAGGCAGGCTTA
Organism: Varanus komodoensis; assembly: GCF_004798865.1. Lineage (NCBI taxonomy): Eukaryota > Metazoa > Chordata > Lepidosauria > Squamata > Varanidae > Varanus > Varanus komodoensis. The sequence continues at coordinate 48,782,126 of NW_025335268.1, read as the reverse complement.
TATGGATGGAGGGTCTTCAAGCCATTTGACTCCAAACCTTCTAAGGCTTTAAATGTCAAAACTAGCAGTATAAATTGGACTCTGTAACCAGTGCAGCTACTGCAGTATATGATCTGATTGCCTTACCTGCACCATCACGCAGGTAGCTGTGTGTTATATCAGCTGAAGTTTTCAGGTCATCTTCAAAATCAGCCCCATGTGTAGTCCAGCCCTGACTTCAATAGAGCATGGAAAACTGACACAGTTCTGTGACCGGGTCAGAAATGCTTGGGAGTGATCATATCAATAGCCCGCGTCATTCCTTCCTTCCAAGGGGTAACCAGGACAGCCTGACCATCAACTAAGCTTATAGGAAAACCCCCCAAAGACTGCAGAAATCTATCCAAATTCATCACTGTCTGGAGCAGAGCATCAAACTGGACCCTACCCTTGCAGAGGTACAGGAAGCCCAAAGGTCAAAACTGATCTGATAATGATCTCTCCATGCCAGCAAAATAATTATTTGCTCCCTGACTGGCAGATTTTTTCCTAATGCAGCACAGAAAACCATGTCCAAATTTTCCCAGCCGCATATGCTAGATGATCTCGATTATCCTGAACAGCCCGTGGCAAACCTTGGGCTCCCCATGCGACTTTCAGCAGTGCATCAGTCAACTCATGCAGGGAGATTGTTAGGCTGTTAGGCAGACAGAAGCTAAAAGAATGCCCACCCTGTCCAACATTCAACACTTGCTGGCTGTTCAATGGAATCCAATAGATCAAGGCTGCTCTCCTCTCCACCCTTCCGGTTAACATTACACATTAGTACTGCTTTCTGGTTATAGTATGCTTTCTGGGAGCAAAGAATGAATAAACACCAAGTTTGGGGTCAAAAGTACAGACTGCAACTTATTAAAAGACCACTGCTTAGCAAGATAATTACTAAGCTCCTTACTAGCTATTCTCTTGATACATAGCATGCAGCATCGCATCAAGTTTTTTGTCGTCTAGTTACAATCTGGCAGGGATACTCCATACAAGAACATGGGCCAATAAGAGGGAATAGTCTTCCCTTCACAGCATAAACTGTGCCCATGTCACTGCAAACTGAATGTCTATAACCATTAGGAAGAAGGAAACTCTTAAGTCCCCACGTGTTCAAACCACAGGCTCTCCTTGCTGTGTGTACCAATCACTTTTCTCCATGCCTGTACTTAGATACTGAGAACCTCATCTGTAGCTGTATGGTATGTATCAAAATGATTGCTCTAAGACCAGTACCGGGGGATGAAGTGCAGCACAATTCTGTGTGTATTTAATCTAAAGCAAGTCCCACTGCGTGTAATTAAGCTTGCTTCCTAGTAAGTGTGTTCAGGATTGCAGCCTTATTTAAAACTTAGGATGCTTGGATGGGCTGCCTAGATAACTAGCCAGAACAGCTCTGTTGACCTGAGGATCACGTGCTTCCCCTCTCTGCCAACAGGTTGCTGTACAGTAGATTCTGCCTTGGAGCCTTTCCCAGAACCCAATGGGCATGGTATCTTTTCTAACCAACACAACAGCCTTGTGAATCTCCACAAGAGTTGGTAGTCCCTGGACATCTCATATTTTTCCCGTTCTTCTGTCTGTTTTTCCTCCTGTTTGCATGAATCCTTCTGCCAAAATAGTGACAACAGACTCCCATCGGCGAAACTTACAGCTTGTCATTAAATATTGTTTTAAATAACATGCTTATATACAACCAGACTGTTTTGCCTTTCTATTATGGCTGTTTTGCACAAACAAATGGCACAGTGCAATTGCAAAAGAGAGATTTATTTTGTAGGAGTAAACATACTGGCCCAAATTATAGAAGCAGCTCCAGTGTAGCTGTTTTTGTGCACTGAATGGGAAATGGGTATCCTCTACAAAGGTTTCCTTCAAACTTTCTGACATGCTGAAACTATATTTTGTGAGACTTCTTTAGATAGGTTTAACATATCAATAAACTTCTGTCATTTGAAAAAGGGGGTTGCAGCAACAAAGATGATGGGGGGATTGGTTAGTTTTGTTTTTAATGGAAGAAAAGTGTGAATCCCTTTCCTGCTCAGCTTTGTAACAGAACATGAAAGGGCAGAGTTAAGCAGGGCTGCTTTCATGCTAGTAGAAGGCTGATCAGGGCAGAAATAAATCAGAAATGGAGAAGATGCAAAGGAAAAGAGGATGAGAAACATAGTACTGTTTTTATAAGATAAGTATTTAACAATGGAAAAAAAAGTCCCAACACGTGATATGACACAATGCATTAATTAATCAAGGGTGTTTGATGCTAAATATGAAATAACTGGTCAACCCAAAGGTCTTCCAGATGTTTTTGTGTGCACCTTCCAGCATACCTGGGGCTGATAGGAGTTGAAGTCCAAAACATCTGAAGGATACCTGATCAGAGAAGGGTGATGAAAAATTAACTTGCCCTTGGGCTTTATATTGCAAACACCTAAGTGAATAAAGGATTGAAAACTTACTGCACAATAGGTCACTTAAGGAGTAGTAGTTGCAATGGTTGGGAGAAGAACATTTCTGTGAGGAGAATCCATGGATCTTGGAATTCTATAAGCTGTCAAGTTACTGGATGAGATATAAATGACAAACACAGTCTACAGTCTTCCATTGTAGTTTCATCTGAAGAACTGGTATTTAGCACTTGTTGAAACTGGACTGTGGATCAGACTTATCTAGTATGTCTACCATTTTATGATCTAATATTGTCAACAAACAAAACATG
>NW_025335268.1:48713286-48779283 GCF_004798865.1 Varanus komodoensis | reverse complement strand
CTGCTTTCCTGAATAATCAGTTTCCTGGAACCCTCCCATGTTTTGTTGGCTAAAATGAAAGATGTCAGCTGGACCTTATGAACATCTGGTTTTAAGCCTCTAAAGAACAAAATTGTTCAGAATGTTCTCAGGTTGTACCACATTAAAGCTACTGATTTATGTTGTGCATGTTCTGTGTGTGTGTGTGTTTCAATTTCCTGCCAAGAGGTACTCAGCAATATCTCGCTTTCATCATAAGGTTATTTAGGCCTTTTCTACATTTTGAAAAGAAAAACAAAACAAAGCGAAACGTGCCTGAGATCCCAACCATGGGTCTAGCAGAGGATGTTCATAGCCAGCTAGTAGCCCTTCATTTGGCTTCCTTTATGACAGTATTTTAGCCTTCATAATGGAAGACATTTTGCAAAGTGCATGAGATGGGAAACAGGTATTGAGATGCTAGGCAAATGCAGGATGTCAGTAGTTGCTGAGATGTAAACAAAACTTGTTTGATTGCCTTCTTTTGCTAGCTCTGCCCCCCAGTCTCCCTCTGATTCTAAACACCAGTATTTAGCTCCCCATCCTCTAGGAGATATCTTTCAGTTAGTGAACCCGTCTCTTGTATGGTGCATGCAATATGGAGGCTTGATTGTAGATGACTGAGATTTTGTTTGCCATATATTTGGTTCTGGGTTTGTTGAGATTTGCCTTTTTGGGTTTTGCCTTTTATATACTATTAGTGGTATGTTCAACTCCTTTATTCCAAGTCTCAAGGCAAGTCTCAAGTCTTCACTTTCACATCTAAGTCAAGTCTCAAATCATTGCAAAAAAAAAAAAAATTCAAGTCAAGTTTCACATTTGATGCTACCTCTGTTTTTGAGTAGCCTGTGACACTGGATTGATCTGGTGTTGCAAAAAGTGGAATGCCACTACCCAGATGCGATCACAGGTAGGCAGTTTTCACCAGTTTCCCATGAAATGCACTCACCTACATGCTTCTGAACAACAAGGGAAATGGGAGTAGGAGCTTCAAGGGAAAGGGGGAATTGTAGAAAATCTCCTCCCTAGTTCTTTTTGTGCGAGCATCTAGGTAGTTGAATAGGATCCTCTGCTGAGCCTGGACATGACTAGAAGTCACCATGTTGTTCACAGAATAGCAGACTCAAATCCAGCCCAGGGATTGATTTTCTTAGTACCTAGTTGGCTAAGGAATACAAAGTACTCCAGCTTTTCAGAAAACCCCTTGCAGTTCCATGAGCGTTTGAATATAGGTGGAATTCTCCTTCCCATCCTTTACCCAGCACCAATCTGGTACGTATTGTTGCACAGGGATAAAGTTCTACTTCTCCTTGGACCCATGGTTATAACTTCTAATTAAAGATTCCTATTCTGTTGCATTCGCAGTAACATTAAGCCCTGAGAAAGGAAATGAATCAGGGACTGATACTAACCTTAAGTCACTTCCCAGGGGAATGTTGTTCTTTTCACCCAATAAACAAATTGTAAATTTTTAGCTCATACAAAGTGTTCAGAAAAGTATAAATTAAATAATTGTACAAGTGCGATAGATGCACATCTGGATTTGGTTACTGTGCTTACGTCCCACCAAGAGCAAGTGCATCATGAGATTTGAAATCCGATAGTGTTACAAACTTTTGCACACCATGCGTCCTCATCTGGAGCATCATTTCCTGTGGTATTTCTGATGTGCCAGATAAAATAAATGGGTGTCCAAAATCAACCTGCATTCATTACTGTTCTCTTTTAGTTCCTGTCAGTGCTGTGATTTGTTGTTAAATGCAGTTTTACATACAACAGCAGAAGATGTGCAAGATTTTTTCCTCTCCTTTTTGCATTGACATAGGATTTACTTTTAGGTGAAAAGCAAATGCAGCTTTCATAGCTACTTGGTAAAGTTAATATAGTTAATATTGCTTTTCTGCTTTACTTAGGTGTATAAATACTTTGATTCAATAGGACAGACTTCCAAGTAACTATTCACTTTCAGTTGCTCCCTCAGGGATGACACTGTCATTTCTTTTTTCGTCCACCTGACATTAATATTCCTGTGACTAGGCTTGTATACAATAATAAGCACATTTTCATCTCTCTCCCTCTTGCTCTCCTCTCTCTTTTCCCTGCTCCCCACATCCTCTCTCCCTCTCATTTGGTTAAAAATGTAGGGCAAACAATGTAGGTTGCAGAAATATATTTTAAAATATATTTTGTTTCTCTTGTTAAATTCTAGTGGTGCAAAAATAATTGGGTTTTCATTGGTCAGACTCATGGAAAGCTGTTGAAACATTGGTTATCATATTGTATGAACAGTAACCAATAACCCCTAATTTATAATCCAAGAACAACCAATGGGTTCTCTATTGTATTATGTTTTGTTAGGATGGCTAGGTCCAGACAACATGTTAACAACTCATGATTCAATGAGAACCCACATTCAGTGCATCCTGAATCACTGAGTGTAGGCTAACATGTTGACTGAACTTAGATGTTCTTTAAATCTGAAGGTGGCAGAGCTGATGCTCAACTTGGACTTCCTTAAGTAGCTCTTTTGTATTTATTTCTTTACTGACCTTCTAGCTTTCACCATATTCAGGGATCAGCTTGAGATACAGTATAAATAAATACATGATCAAGGCTAGACTGTGGCCACAGTATGAGATAAGGAACAAGATGGAAACCAAGCACTCTGGGTCCAGTCAGTAGTTAGAAGTGAGGGTAAATCACAACACTGGAGCCAATATAGAAATGACATGAAGCAAAAACCATGGTCATTAGAGTGGTGGAGCCAGGACATGCAAGGATGCAGCAAACCAAAACCATTTTTGGTAGCATTGATAAGGCCATCTGATGCCGCTTTAGAATCCCCTTTTTCCTGTGAGCTTTGTTCTGATCTTTGTAGTGGCTGGTGAGAGTGATGAATTTTCCTATTTAATGTACATTTCTAGTCCCCACTTGTCCAAGAAGCTCACCAAGTGACTTTGGGCCAGTCATTTGCCCTCAGCCTAACCTACATCATTGGTTAGGTTTGTTGTGTGAGGATAAAAGGGGAGTGGAGAACTATGTAAGCCACGTTATGTAAGAAAGGAGGGGTACAACTGTAATGTATTGTTCCAGTGACTTTGTCTTGTATTGGTAGTCAAGTCATACATAAAACTTATTCAGAGGGAGATGAAAACTGCTTGTTTGCTGATACGGATTAATGAATTTTGCCTGGATTTTTTGGACTCCTCCTGGGAATGTGGCTATGCCAACTGTCATGGTGAGGACTTCCACTTGGAAATTTACCACTATATCACTGGTCAGACCCAAAAAGCAAGTGAGGACAGATGCTCAAATTAGGAAGTAGAACTGAGGAACAACCAGAAGTCAGGACCAAAGAACAGTCAGAACTAAAGGGTAATGTCAGAACCAAAGAATAACCAAGACTAGAATCTATATTATAACATTATTACTTAAGGATCCTCTGGAACAACTTATCTTCTTTTCCAAGATCCTGTGACCAGCATGGGTGACAGTCAGGATCTGAAAGTAATTCAGTGTAGTTCCAAAGTTCATACAGTCACAGGAGAGATGTCAGGTCCAGCAGTCCTTGACATATGCTATATTTAAAATGAATAAAACATAAATTAAAATCCTGACTATCCTACGGAATGCTACTACTCCTGTGAACTGGCAATTGTGGCAGTCCTGGTAATTGTGATCTATAGGTGAGTCCTTGTTTCCATGTGGAGAGAAAGCAAGACCTTTTCCATCACAGCACCAACACTGTGGAATGACCCATTAGAGGAGAAAGACTCCCTTCTTATGTTGCTGCTTTTCATGATCATCTTTGCTGAAGTTCCCCTGTTGCTTTTTAAAATTGCTAATTTGATGACTTATTGGTACACCAATTTGAAATACTTTTGAACAGTAAATATTGATAAATTCCCACTTATAAACTTGGATTTGAAAATACCAAGCCCAGGAGTAGTTTTTGTGACAATTTCCAGGAAGATAACTTAGTCCACCAATGCAGCGCTCACGAGAATCTCAATGCACATGGGCACTGGCACTTCTAGTGGTCCTGCAAGGGGGTCCCAAACATAGTGCCTGTGGACACCCAAAGAGTTTCAAAAAGTTTTAAATGTGTCTGTTTTAAGTATTTTAATACTTGTATTTTTATATGGTTGTATAGGGTGTATACAGTACATACACTTTCTAGAAATTACATATCAGACTTCAACAAAAGTGGCTCAAGTACCCAAAAAATAAGAAATTGACATCTATATGTCACTTGTACATATATTGAAAGCATTATAAGGTCTTCAGTGCATTGAACTGTAGGAGAAAGATTCTTCCAATTTTATTCTGTCTTTTGACTTTCAAAGGTACAATTTGCTAATTCCCATGAAGCAGGTAAATAATTTAAAAGAACATGTTCATCAGTGAACATTAAATACTTTTTCAGTATCAAATTTATCTGTAATAGCCTTTTACAAAAAAAGAATCAGCTATAGGACATTGCCATGTTTAAAAGAGACTTAGCACCTTCAGAAATTAGTTGAATTAGGCAACTCCTTATAAAGAGACTTGCAGCATTCAACACACATGACACAAAATTTTGCTGCATACATTGCAGCCTAAGATCCCTAATGCAACAGGTAGATGCCAAACACAGTTTTTCTAGTAGTTATCCTCCCATTCCTGTTGGACAAGAGAACTAAGAGCAGATCATTCTCTGAAAGTTTTGCTAGAAGTTCTAGGCAATGTAACAAAATATAACTGTCAATAATACTAAATGCCACTGATAGGTCCATCAGAATCAATAAGACATTAAAGCTGTTTCTGTTGTATAGCCAGGATAGAATCAAGACTGAGTAAGTAAGGATTTTTTCTGCAAGAAACTGTTAATCTATGTACTTTTGGTTGCCTCATGGAATTGAGATCCAGGCTTTACACAAAGAGTGTTCCCTTTCCTGTTTTTCCACTCCATAACTTTAGATGGCACTGTACTATAGCAAAATAATGCAATTAAGTGATAGGAAAACACATTTCCTTTCATTTTCAATCAATAATACTTCATTTTCGCTGCTCTATAAAAAGGCAAAAGTGTTGAAAAGGTAAAAGTGAAAAGGGAGGGCCACATTTTGTCTAAATGAGCAAAGAAGAACAAGTAAACAATAAATACTTTGAGTATGAAAGTGAAAGTTTTGTTGTTCAGGAGAGGCTGAAGTTGATCAGTCACAAAATGCTCAAGTACAACAATTGTATGTTTATTATGCAAAAATTCCCTAGTTGTACATGAAGGCACCTAGAAACTATATTCAGATAACATTATGAAATGGATGCTGCTGCTGCTGATGATGATACATGGCTGCTCTAATCAGCAAAGGGCTGGTGGACCCTTATCAAAACCTAACTGTCCTGTCAAACTTGGGACCTTTTTTATGATTGGCTGGAGAAACAGGACTTGGCTCAGATTTAAAGTTGTCTTTAAATTTTTACAAATCGATTTGAATATGATTATAGAATGTTAAAAAGATACATTATAGGGGGCTGACCCAGTACGTCCGATGTAATCGATGATTGATTTTTTTAGTTTTTAGTTTAAAATCTTAATAAAAAATGTGCAAATAAAAAAAACAAAAAAACCCTAACTGTGACTTACTTTTGGCCTGACTTCTTAGACTGTTGGCAAACCTCAAAAAGTATGAAAATGTTCCACCTTCTGGGATGATTACACTTTGGTCCTGCCATTAGGCAGGCAGCAGATGCTTGAAGTGGGGGAAACAGTGGAAAGATGTTGGAGAACAAAGCTGTGTGCCATGCACTCTTTCTTGCATCTGCTAGCTTGCTTCCCTCGGGTGCAATGAAGGATGACCGTATTGGCTAGGGCTGTTGGGCTAGGGTTGATGGGAGTTTTCACCCCACACTTCTGATGACTTCCATTCTTGCAGCAGTACATGTGTCATGTTCTGAGTGCCAAATAGTTCATGTAAACTAGATGAGTATAACTGGTTTCATTCTTTTGGCAGCAGCATTATGATATCTTTGTAGTTATGCAGCCCGTCTGTTCGAACCTTGTTTTGAAATGAAGCAGCAGCAGCTGCAGCCTTGGGTATCTTTTGAGAGTAGGTGTGGTTCATACCCACCATTCCAACAGGATGGCTTTGTTTTATTTGGAACAAACTTTACTGCCTTAACTGAACTTGAATGAACGCAGAAAAAGTACACATTTTCCTCTGAGATTGTCTTGTTCTTTCTTGCTAGAACAGTAAGCCAAAAAGGAAGGTCTTTAGCTTCAATAGTATCAGACATGAAAAACAGCCCTCTTGAGGAGGTGGTGCTTTCTTCCTTCAAAACGTTAGCTGGAAGCATAGATGTTCCTAATACCACTGATCCATACAACACAGGAACAGTATAATGCTAAGTCAAGTAGCCCAGTGAAAGAATAGAATAAAGCATCATGTTTCAATGTGTGTTTTGAAAGTACTGAAGTGGTGCTTATGGATATCATCAGCAAGCAGATATATGAGGGGAAGGGGATGGGTGAGACAACAGCATTTAAGCTTATAGACCTTCCAGTACTGACTTATTAAGACATAATTTTATCTGAACTTGTTTACATAGGAAAGGCTTTTAGATCTAGGATCTGCTGTAGGTAAATGTGCTATTCCGCTTGCTCAGGTGGTGCCCCCTGTTGTTTAAAGCTGAACACTGTGGATTTCAATAATACCACATGATACAAAGCAAGAGCAAAACATTTGCTAATGCTTTTGTAAAATCCACAAAGAAAACTTACTTTACACCTGATTTCATAAGAAGAACTCTTTCATGTTCACACAAACATAAGCAGACCTGCATGATTCGTTGCCCTCCAAGTCAAATGTAGCCTACCAGATTGTTGATTTGAATTATCAGGTTTGTTACTCTCTTTATTTTTGCAGTCTAGGGAGCACTGCAAACACAGGTCTGTTGAAGCTCTGGTGAGTCACCAAACATAAACATTTGGTAGCAAATTTTGCTTCCCTGACCTAAAGGAACAATGCTGGCCATTTTTGAAGACTTTAGAAAATGAATTATTGATCTGGCCCACTGTACGCTTGCTGAGTATGCGGCTTTCTAAGCTTATTTCTGCCATTGTTGGTCTACTGAGTAGTGGAACAAAAGACCAGAAAAATGCAGTCTTCATTTAAACCTGACAAAATAGATTTCTTCAAAGCAATTAATAAAAGTATGAAACCATAACATGAATACAAAATTATTGTGTTTTCATATAAAGTAATATAAAATAGCCATATTTCGAATTGTATTCAGCATGACAAGGTTTTGGATGCTTGGGCTCTGCTATTCAAAGGAGCTGAACCCATCAGAGAACCCATCAAGCAATTGCTCCGTTCCCATACTGTGTGCATGGAGCAGCCAGGGGCCATGTGCATAAAAGACTGAAAACCCACCAATCATCTGTTTGGTAGGAAAGGAGGAGGAGCAGTCTTCCAGCTGCAGGGGCTGCTTATGGAAAAGTGGGCATTGCGTGGCTGGGTATATGTTTAAAGGGCCCCCAATTTTACAGCTTGTCGATCAAACAATGTACAACCCAGTTTGGGGTTTATTTTGTTTCCTGTATTCTGCTGTTCCTACTCCAGTGTATTATTTCAGTGAGTACTTTATGAGCCCTCATACCATTTAAGTATTTCTGGCATGTATTAGAGCTGGAGTGTATCAGTCGTATTTCAGTGCAGCGAAGGTTACCTGCAGAGAAATACACTTTAACTGCTGTTTCACAGCAGGTCAGTACTTACAACTATTCAAATATGAAGAGAAGTGAAAAAGTCCACTATATTTTAGTGACCTGTTGGCATTTAATGTCAGTGTTAGTTCAGATGCAACATTCAGTGCATTATTGGCTGTAATTGCTGCTACTCCATGCTTTTCAAAAAACAGTTTATAAAAAATGGCACCTCTCCTGACAAAGGTGTTACTAGTTCCTTTATAGTGTATGTCTTCTCTTGAAGAGAAATTACTGTTGACATTTTTCACATAAAGCCACCTTGCCCTTTAAATCTTACCCAGGTGGAGATAAGAGCTTTATCTTCAAAGTTAAAGAACTGCACACAAGTTCAAAAAATAAGAATGCTTGGGATAGAATAGAAAACAGTGAGTACAGGGCCACTGCTGAAAACTTTTTATTCCAATAATAAACAGAAAAATGTTTGAAGGGATCAACAGATTTTTTTTTTAAAGTAGTTCTTGCTATTGCTTTGCACATGATAGCTTCAAAGTCTTTTAAGTGGCTTGAAAAGACCTTTGTGTTTGTTTCACTATGACCTTCTTGCATACGTAAATGTCATGACTTTTTCTGCTTGAATTGGAGCATGCCTTGTAAAAATAGCATTAATATCAAGTCAACGCTATCCAAAGGGGAGGATTGGTAAGAAATGCTTAAATTGCTTTGTGTAGATTTAAGTGTTGTTGATCAAGCCCAATATTGTCACTTCTGGTTTCCCCAGTCCCAGGTCGTGGTCTTGTTGATACCTACAACCCGAGCCTACCAGGGTGCAGATTTAACAAATGCTGGCTACATTTTGCATAGGGTGAAAACTTCTATTGGCTTAGGTCCTGAACTCCAGTCACAGGATGCTCCCGATAGGGGAAACAAGGCTAAGAACGTAAGAAGTGCCTGCTAGATCAGACCAAGGATCCATCTGTCCTAGTTTTCTGTTCACACAGTGGCAAAACAGCCGCCCACAGGATCCTACAAGCACATGAGTACAGCAGCACCTTCCTGCCCAATTCCCCAGCAACTGCATGCAAACTGCTTCTGATACTGAAATGTGAGAAATGATTTTTACTGATTCCTTTTTGCCTTGAAATCTCTGGTGCTCCCAAAACTGTGCTGCAGCTTGCATAGGGAATTACAGTGGGAAGTGGAAAATTTGCTAAAAATGCCTCTCCTCCCTTCTGGCAGGAAGAACCCATTATGGACTCTTTTCATTAACAGACGGCATTCTTCAGTTCATGGAAAAGCAAGACTGGATTCAGACCTTAGTATGGTCTTCCTTGTTCCCTACACTTCAGTTTGTGGTAAAATAGAAGTTGGTGTATGTACTGTATATATTGGTGTATAAGATACCTCCAGACCCAAAATAGCAAAGCAAAAATTGGGGGTCATCTTGTACTCCAGAAAAACTGCCCAAAATATTGACCTTGTCTTATGTGCAAGTTGCCTTATACATTGACCAAAGAAATGGGAAATTTGCACATCATGATGAGCCCGGGCTACTTCAGAAGGCCGCTTGACTGTTTATAGTGTGTTTGTAAGCACTGCCTTATTGTTTGTGCTGTAAGCAGAGAGCAAAACAAACTGTAAACTTTTCCTTTGTTCTATGTTTAATATGGCATAACTCTGATTTGTCTTTACTTAACAAGTCAGAGAAATTATCCAGCAAGCAGCTATTCATTATTTCTTTGGCTTGTTGGGAGAGAGATAAACTGGAAAGGAATTCCAATTCATTGAATCTAGCTCAAATCCATAGAAAACCTGAAGAAACATAAAAATTACAGGACAGCTCTGCATGACATTTATTGGACATCAATTAATAATTTATATATTTTAAATTATTTTACGCTATCTTTGAGGGTAAACCTACTCAAGGTGGCAAATGAAAGTGTGCATCTGTGACAAATGCAGTGTCGAAATATGACACTACAGTGGTACCTTGGCTCACAAACTTAATCCGTTCCAGGATTCTGGTCATACCCCAAATTGGTCGTGAGCCAAGTTAAATTTCCCCATAACGTTCAGTGTAAATAAGGCTAATCTGTTCTGTAACCATTTTTTAAATAAGAAAAAGTGACAACAACAAAGATTGCGGCCATCTCCCCCCCCCCCAGCACAAGCACAGCCATCTCCCCGCCCCTCCCAGCACGACCGAGATCGTGCCTGTCATCCCTGCAGGCGCCTGTCATCTCTGCAGGCGTCCATCATCCTGGCATGCACCCATCATCCCGACACACTGGGGGGTGGGGGGGGAGAGATGGGCATGGTGGTGGGCGCACTGGGGGAGGAAGAGATGGGCGTGATCTCGGCCATCTCCCTCGCCGCCCCCAGCACAATCGCGGCCATCTCTCCACTCAGGGGTGGGGTGGGAGATGGCCGCAATTGCAGTTCCATTCGTGCAGGGAAGGCATGCCTGATCAGAGGTGCACTCCTGCAGGAAAGACAGGTGGAATCTCAGCTATCTCTCCTGTGGCTCTGCTTTGCTGCTCCCATCTTTCCTGCAGCAGCGCGCCTCTGATCACGCACGCCTTCCCTGCACAAACGGAACTGTGATCATGGCCATCTCCCCACTGTGGGGCGGGGGGGAAGATGGCTGCGATCTTGGTCGCCACCCAAAATGGTGTTCGCGACCCAGGTCAAAATTTTTCCAAAATGTTTGTTCATGACCTGATTTGTTTGTGAACCAAGGCGTTCGTGAGCTGAGGTACCACTTTATGATGTAGATCGCCTTATAGAACAAAAATACTTCCACAGCTATTTTTTGTGGGGTAAAACCATATTTAGAATGCGTCATTAGAAAAAAATAGATAAAATACTAGTCCAATTTTATTTGTTGCAATAAGTAATTTTTCAGGCTACTGTCTCCAGGAAACACATACGTAACACATAATGTTAAAATTGTTAACCAAAGTGTTAAAGACAGTTGTTAATTGCCTTCATTATCTTCTTAAAATCTAGCACATGCAATTTATATTTCTAATACAAATAATGTCCAAACAAGGTCTTAAATTTGTTTGACTAAATCACTAAGAATGCATGCCTATTCATGTCTGCTCAGAGGCAAGCGCAATCCAGTGCAGCTTATGCCCAAGTTAATGAGTGTAGGCCTGCTGCCTAAATACAGTATGTTGACTTTTGTCCTTAATAGAATTCTTCAATTGGTTATATGAAAACCCATTACTATTTACACAGCATGTAAATTTAATATAAATCTTTTTGGTTTTGCTTGCAAAATCAGACCATTCCCTTCAAATTTAAGGCAGTAGGCATTTTTCTGAAAAATCCACATCAAAATGCATCTATCACAAGGAATCACTGAAGTGTTATTCATGACAAAAGCTTTTGCATTACAGTCATCTGTCTAAAGCTTATATTCACAAAACAGAGCAACATCTCTTATTCTCTAAATAAGATGAACATTCATCATGACATGGGGAATAGTCATAGTAAGCAAGTACCTTTTTTGGATGTCCCTGTTTGTTCTTTTTCATGCCAATTTCTCACCATGGAAATGAAAAATCTCAATGATTCACAATACTGCTAAACATCTTTGTGAAAAAGATGTCAAAATGGATAGCAACAATTACTCTATTTGAATTCCCAAAGAAAGGTGTCTGCATTTATCTCATTGGCCTTAGAAGAATTCAGTGTTTGGAATGACAGTGGTGAAATGTTGTGTCTTAGCTGGGAATTCTAAAGAAGAGGAAGGGAAAGGAATGATATTATGCGTTTGGCTTGCATGGATATGTATTAATATGATAGCTTTACCAGCAGTCAGGAATAGCTTTTCAGCTACTGTTGTCACTTATCTTAGCAGGAGTTCACCAAAGCTCAGAAAATAGCAGAGATGGTGTACACAGAATCTTCCAGACATCTTCAGTAGCCACACTATGTTTGGTAACTATAGGAATTAGTACACTTCAATTTCAGCGTATTTTCAAGGGCTCTGAATTGTTTTCTCTGCTTTGCCACTGGCTGTCCAACACTTCATGAACCACATTACTTTACAAAGATTTGCTACTTCATGAGCCATTCTAAAGTACAAATATGCAGCACTATTCAGATCATTTTCATTTCACTAGAGACTGGCATTGCATGTGCTCGACACTTACCTAGGAAAAAAATGATTATTTTTCCCTCAATGATTATTTTCCGTAGGGATTTGCTTTTTAGATGAAAGCCTGGCTAATCTACAGTAGGTTAACCAGTTTGTAATTGTATAAAATACAAAGTATTCTTGTAACTCTCCCATTCAAACTGCTTTCAGCTGTCCTTGGTGTTGGTAGTACAATTGGATAGCTTCTTCCTTCCTTCCTTCCTTTTGAAGCAAATGCTTTTAATGGGACACTTACCCCAAACCACAAGCATGCAATATTTGTTTCCATATTCATAATTTCTTTGAATTTGTAGCTCTAACCATTCTTGTATTCAAGATGATTTATGAGTAATATTGAACTTTCACACTTTTAGTGCACATAAATATATGTGTATGGTCTTTATGATCCTGGGTAAAAAAATGGAAGTGGTAGATACTCTGGACAAAACAATCTTGACTGCCTATTTATTTCATGAAATAAGATTTTTCAACATTTATATTCATCTTGGGCATGTGTACTTGCTGGATAACATGTTACCACTGAATATGTTGGCTTCAGCTATGGTGAAAAGTACGGGGATTTTTCATTTTCTTACTCAGATTTAACATATTTGAATTCATTAGGACCTTCTCAAGGTCCATGTTTCAGCCATCAACTGCAGTGCTATGGGCAGCAGTCCAAGACTTCATTTAATCGTGTTCAGGCTTGCTTGAAACTCAGCTGCTTGGTGTCAGACTACTTAGATAACTGTGCTGAAAAAGTTTCAGCCTGACTAGCTAATTGTGACTATAAAAAGATCAGCTGCAAAAAAGGCTGGTTTCTTGATAGTCCTTGTGCATGCTTAACAGGGAAAGCATTTCCCTGTATATTTTCCTTGATCAGCTTTAGATTCTGTCCAGGGGTCATCTGAAATGCCAAATGCTTGTAGTGGCACAAAATCTGACCACTATACCTAATTGTAAGAGTTGTTGTTTATGTAATAGACTGATACACTGCTGACCATAGTGACAAATGTCTCTCAGCCTTATCCAGTTCCTGACTGAGTCCTACATCTTGGCCATGTTTTTGTGTGTGGCTTCCAGGAACCTGACCCATTTTCTCATCTGGCACTCTGGTCATAGTTTTAAGCATTGGTCTTGAATTCATTATTGTCCCATGAACTCAAATCAACTTGAGTCTTGCATGAACTCTTGCTCAATTTGTTTGTATCTTATATAATTACTTTAGATGTTGTATGCTAGGAATCACCATCAGCATCTGAACTGGGCACTGAACCCTTCCTTGGGTCCATTGCTATTGTATTACTAGAGTTTCTCACCCCCTCCCTTCCCCCTTCCTTCCTTCCTTCCTTCCTGAGTTAAAGTTTTTCACAGTATACTAAATAATTAGGAATAGTCCCAACAAAGAATAAAGGGCTCCAGGAATAATTAGGAACATTCCTCTGAGAAATGCTCAGTGCCTTAGGTTTTATAGGTACATTCACAGTGGCAACCTGCTTTTAGCAGTCACAGTAACATCCATGTTTTTACATGTTTAGACCCAATTAACCTAGACTTACACCATGAGTTCTGAACTTGTATGCTTTCTTACTCTTGTCTGCAGTTTCCTTCTCTGTGATCTATTCAGCACTGACTATAGTTTACTATGAAATTCAAAATGGTGGTGAGTGCTTTTTCTCCAAGAAGGAATCAGAAAATCAGTTGAAACCAAGGTTTCTGATTGTAGTTTGGATGGCAGGTTCTAGCTACAATGTTTGATTTCAATGTGATGATTAGTTGTGGATTGAAAGTGTTGAGTGTAAATGGTACGAAAAGGGGAGACATAGTGCACGAATTTGTGACTTGTTCTTGATCCTCCAAACAATAGTATAATCTAAACTGAGACACAGCATCTGTTCTGATTTCCTGTGAAATCAGAAACTGTGTATTTAAGAAAGTAAAACAACTATTGCATGTTGTTCCCCAAAGAAGAATCTTGTGCAACCAGAAAGTCTGCTGCTTGCCAGGCCAATTACCTGTGTTGTTTCTGTTGCTCAGTTATCCCTAAGCTGGGAAAACCTGCCTGTGGGATGTAGTTCCCCCATCCTCTCTTACTCCTTAGGCTCATTGGAGGAGGCCAAAGTCTCCTTTTTAATAAAGTACCCTGATCAGCTTCACTGCTTGCCCATCACCATGAGTGGCACGGAAGCTGCAGTCTCAGGCACTTTGAGGCAGCTGCACTGGTGCTGCAGCCACCAGCGAGGAAAGCGAGTGGGGTTCCCCTAGCTCCGGTGGGCTGCCCTGAGAATGGCTGAAGGTCACAGGCTATGGGGGTTGCCTATACCTGCAGTCATGAATATTTGCTGTCTGACAACGAGAAGAGATTACAGACTGAGTCCTTGCATCCCCATATTAAAACTTTCAGTAGAACTGTTTCTGAACTTTCAGTAGAACAAACAGGTGGGAAGAGGAGGAGCACAAGGAAAGTTAAGTGTGTGAATGTGTCCCGACTGTTGCTAAGTGGATTTAAATAGAGAATCCTTCATCCAAGGATAGAGACATGACATCAAATCAAAATTTATCTTGCATTTTTGTTTGAATTTCACAGAAAATATTATCAATACTTGAAGTCTAGGTTTGACTTAAAGGTAATTTGTTTTACAAGAATTACAGTGTCACTCCTTGCTTTTCGAATATAAGCTCGGTCAATTTTTAAATTCAACACAGTATTCCCACTGTGGGAGGAAAGAGACATTCAAGGAGCTGTCAGATATTCAGCAAAAATGTCTTTCTGTTGGTATGGTATGCAGTTCATGCAAAAAAATTATTATTTTTCACTTTTTTATATTAACCGACCACTTGCAGATTGTAACTATTTATAGATCAATGTCATCTTGGAAATACATTGACCAGAATTTAGCAGGGATTTGCCCTGTGCTCAATGGAATTCAACATTTTCCTTAATTACCTGGACAATACTTACCAAATGTACAGGCATCAGTCTGGAAAAGATTTCATTTGATATTGGTGAATTATTGATGATCAGGCCTGCAAACATTTAAACTGATAATATATGTAGAAAAGGAAAAGAAACCATAGACAACATGAGACAATTCTTCTTTGGAGTCAATGCAAAGGTGCGTTCCATATAGATATGTTTCTTTTAAGTTGTGGTAAGTAATTATGACCTAACTAGTCTACCTGAAGTTGTGCTTAAAAACATATTACAAAATTAGCCGATGTTCAGAGGAAAGCAGTAGCCTAATCCTGAATTATTGAGGGACAGGATTGCTTTTGGCATGACATTTTAGTTCTCATTAACTTTAAAATGAATATTTACTATTGGTAGCAAACTTTAAAACATGATGAGCTGATGTATTCATAAGTAAAAGGGTGTGGGTACAAAGCATTTTGTCCTGCTCTATTCTGTCCATAAGGTCAGTTTCCTAAGTAAATGGCATTTACCTAGGAACTCATGGTGAGATGGTGAATTCCTGGAAGAAACAACATTCTGTTAGTGGGTCTGGTTTACTAAATTCTAGAGAAGAATCGTTTTGAGAAAAAGGTAGGAATTGAGAGAATTAGATTTGATTTTTTTCGTTGTTCTGTGAAATGCTTCCAACTTTGATGGAAGAGCAAGGGAAATATTCATACTGGTCTGAAGCATGCATAAAATGTTCCCTGATATTTGTCCATATAGTAATAGCTTTATTCACTCCTATTGATAGAGTCATCAGAGTCAATATTCTCAAGTTTGCCCTGTATTAATGAAAGTTTGTGTGGGTATACTGAGTCTGTACACTTCCCTCTGCACATGTTAACTATGGATTCTGTGAAGAAGTACTCTCTGTTCTTTCTCCTGAATCTCCCACCAATCAGCTTCATGTGATTAAGCCTACATAATTTATTTTACATGGAACTGTAATTCATTACAGATGCTAATACAACAAACAGAAAAAGAAAACTGTTCTGAGTGTACAGTAACTTTATTTCTTCTTTCACTATCTGAGACTTTAAATTGTGGAATTCCTTTCTACAAGATGTTGTGATGGCCACCAATTTGGATGGGGTTGGGTAAATCCATGGAAGATAAGGCTATCAATAGCTATCAATAGCTACTAGTCCAGAATCAGAGGCTATGTGTCCAGGTTCACTGGTAGCTTGGGCAGGATGGGCAAGCATTCACGTCTTACTGCAGCTGGTTGGCCACTGTATGAACTCAGTGCTGAATAGATGGGTCATTGGTTTGATCCTTGACTCTTCTTACGTTTGCAGATTGCATTTGCTAACAGTTGTATCACCTTCCATAAGGGAAATCTCTGTCCCTGCTCCCCATATCTACTGAGGGTTGGTAGGACACTTACTTCTGTAGAAGATTTTCCCTAAGCTTCCACCTGAGGTTACTGGCTTGTTTTCAGTAGGTGTTACAGTCTGAAAGTTTATAGAATCCCAGAGAAGCTCATTTTACAAGGAAAGAAGGGGTTAGCATTAGCTTTTTAGCTTCCTTCTATTTTTGATTTTTAGTCTTTTCATTCTATTTTTGGCTGTATTTTTTCAGGGGTTTCTACCACATGTAGAAGAACCATAAAAAGGAGATTTTATTCACTACTTTACTCCCTTTTGCTCCTGAAAACAAGCAAACAAAAAATCCTAAATCTCTACTGATTTCTGTCTTGGTCACTGCATGTTAAATATTATATTGCCTGTAGGAAAAAAATGAACTAACACTGCTGTGGCTGGTATGCTTTGTTTTATGTTTGATTGCCTGCTTTTCTATTTGCATTGTTTCATTGAACATGTATAGAAACTAAAAAATACATACCTCTGCTCAAGATACAGGCAAATACTTAAATAAGGTAAATGACACAAGGCTATAAAGCATGGAACAACTTTACCAATATATTAAAGCAGTGCTCACTGATAACTTCAAGGAGAAGTTCAAGAGTGGCTTGTTCACAAAAGATAAGGGAATGGATGCTCACCTTTTATTACTCCTTTTGACTTTTGCTTAGAGTACATGGAAAATAAATAAAAAATCTCTTCCCAGTTGTGTCTGTTGTTTGATGGGTAGAAAAAGATAAATGCCATGCCTGGCTCATGTAAATAAAGGTGACAATACTGAAGAAAGTACAGATGTTAATAAATACATTTTACCATTATATTTCTTGTATGTTATACGCAATGGAATAGAAATGTCAATACCATATTTAGAGTTTTGCTCATTTTTCTTTAAAGTTAACCATAAAGCTTCCGCATGAATTAACACTTAATTTTGTGTTACATTAAGTATTTTGTTCATGGTTGTCTTTATTAGCAAAAAAAAAAAAAAGTTCTCTTGTGAACTTACAGGCTGCCAAACTGAATTCTGTTTACTCTGTGGTTAGGACAATAGGTTTTAATCAGTTTGCTTCTGACACTGATCAGTACTTATTGTGAACAACATTAAAGCACAAGTCAAAGAAAAAGACTGTCTAAAGTAGGTTTCTGCAATGAAACCTCAGAAAGGTCTACCAATAATTAAACCCACTGAGCTCTCTGTGAAATCCCCAGAATGTGTCAACAGAATTTTTACAGATTGAGTAGCATTTATCAGAATATGTTCTCTGGCATTGTCTAGCAGGGGCAACATTGTATGATCTGGCCTTAATTAGAACCTGTTTCCACTCAGGATAACTGTATATTCTGCAGAGTGAATAGACATGCAGATGATGGTCCTATCACTGCTAGCCAGCCTGCATTTACATTCAAGTAAGTCCAACAGAGTTCCCCACAGTAAACTAAGAAATTATTTTTGAGTAGGCCTACAAAGGATTGCTTTGAGAATCATTTTCCCCCTGCTCATTGGGCTAAAATGCATATTAGTTTGTACACTTTAAATATCCTTCGTGAGTAAAGCCATGCATGCACTAAATGAGGCAAAATCATTATTTTAGTATTGAAGGTGCTGAGAGCAGCCACTGCTTTTAGTCCCTTGTCCACTTGTATCAGCAGAGCAGAAGGGGAAGCATCTGTCGGTTTTGTCTTTTGTGCAATGTTGCCTCCATGCCTTCAGTGCAGGGGGATTTATTATATCAATTCCAAGCTTGGTATAATCCCCACCTGCTTGGTGGGGTATGCTGAGAATAATTTGGATCTGATGAGTTCAAGGCCTCCTTGATCAGCCCCCTGAAAACAACCATGACAAACTTTTTTATTTTTTAAATTGATAATGGCAGAGAGGCATGGCTTGGAAAGTTTCTGCCACCACAGCAAGAAGGCCTCTGGGGGTAAAGCAAGCAAAGTAGGAGATTTGCAGTAACTGAAAGCCCTGTGAACCTAGACATCTAAGGAATCATTGGACTGAAATCTAAGAAAGTGATTTTTCTGATGTATAGATTAGCTTTAAGCTCTGTTGAAATCCGCATGATTTACATCTCTATGTTTAGGATGTGCTTGTTAGATGACATAGTGTGCTCTCCATTCTAGAAAAACAAAGTTCTGTCTCCTAAATCAGATTGATGCTAAGGTGAAGTGATTGCATGTAAATAAATAAATGTTTGTCCAACCCATAGGTGCATCCTTAAAATAGCACTTTCTAAATTTATAGTGAGTAAGATTTATAATACAGCACATTTAGAAACAATGGTAAAACCTTGTCTTCTCAGTTCCGGATATTCTCACATTTCCTTGGTAGTATAAATGGCTAATAAAAGTATACAATTAGCAATTTTCTGATACAAAACAATAGCTTCATAGATAGAGGGTTTGAACTATGAAAGAAAATTATTAAAAGGTAGTCATTTAAATAGATTCCTGTCTGAGAAACTCAGTGTTTTGTTTAAGAGAAAGGAATAATTTCATGTAGCAGGAGATAGGCATTCCTAGAGAATGTGAATGGAATGTATCATATTTTTCACTTGAATAATACACAACTTGAAACATGTTTATATATTCTCAAACTGCATAGCCATGACCTAATCTCTGGAAGTTCAAAGGCAGTAACAGAAGAATTACAGCATAATCAGTACAAAACACAAAATAGTCACAGAATGCGTTACTAATTAAGAATTGTATAATTCTAAACTGAATGAAAGAGAAGTGCTATATACTGTTTCAAGATAACCAGTTTAGAAGCAATGAAACTGTCAATTGCTAACTAAAATAAAAGATAAAATAAATAAGGCACTCATTTTGATAGGCATTTCAGTCTTTTGATATGAATAGACTAACAACCAACTGATGGATGATAACTATACTTAATTCCAATGGTATCTTTTAACATTGTTGATTTTTGTCTGTATATGCATATTTACAGATCATAGCAAACTACTGTCCCCAAGTAAAGGTTACATTAGCTTTTATGAGAGCAAAACTATACATGTGACTGCTTTTTAAATAGTAAAAGTAATGTTGCTAAGGTGCTAAAGGATAATGAAGTAGAGTGAGCTAACGAGGAGGATTCCCGACTGGATGGCCAATGTTTCTTCTCTGCCTGAACATCAAAGCATAGGCCCATTGCTGCTGCTTGCTCAAAAAAGTACTGGCTGATGAGGAACGTTCAAGGGCAGAGTGCATGGTCCTTGTGCCATCTCAACGTCAGGAAAGGAAAACTCCCTAGTTTCATGAAAGCAGACTCTCATGGTCAGAGCAATGCTCACTAAATCTCTATTGTACTATTGCAAGCAACTAGACTTTAATGCCAAGCAAAGCAAGCTACTTAAAGAGCTAGAGACCCAGGCCTAGCTTTTTGGGGTTCCAGTCTGTTACATTAGTGGAGTCTATTTTAATAATAATTCAACAAATTATTAATCTGGTAGCTGTCTCACAGTTCTTTCAGCATATGTATGATTGCAGGTATCAGTGCATTGAAATTTAATTATATCATTGATTGAATTCATTAAACTGCAGATTAATTTTTCAATCAATTGAAATTTGAATTCTATAAAATCAACTAGATGTACTTCCAAGCATGTCTTAAACTATGAAGAAGTGATCTGCAAATCTCTGGATGTGTGACTATGAGTCCAAATTCATTTATTTATGCTATTTATGTTAAATTATGTGATTGAAACTTTATGTCTTGTGCTATTTTTTCTACATAGCCCTGAAACAACTTATTTATGTCACTGCACCATCATTCATATATCATTTATTGCATTTACATACAGCCCACTAATAAAAGCTGTCTGGGTGGTTTGCAGTCAAAGGCATATCACAGTGTTGTGCAAATATTCCTGGTAGTTCAATTTTGTAAACCAGCCATCTTATGATTTTGACATTTTTTGCATTATTTGTCCACTGTTCCTTTGCTGTATACACTGTTGCATCTACATGTGCAGCTAGCTACAGCTGTCCTTGATATGTGATACAATGGAAGAATTCCAGGAATGCTCTGTGTATTGTTGTGCTACAATACAGTGTATAGAATCATAATATTCTCCACAGAACTGAATGGTAATAGAAGCATTCTGAGCAAGTGGCAAATACCCTTACGTTGTAGAAACAGATCCATGTTTTAAGTGACACAGGTCTATGTTTTAACTGTGTCCTCCAAACACACACACACACATCTCCAAAGACATTCATACATACGTGTGTGAGCATATGTATGCACATTACACTATAATGTATTATATTGATTATTAGAAAATGTTAACTGCACCATGGCTACCCTACATAGAGCTTTCCAATCATGAGGAAAATTGCCTGAAGGGGTGCTGTCAACTTGCCATGCATGTTCCAGTGTGAAAGGGAAAAACTGCTGCCTGTACCACAATTTAAAGCAGGAAGCAAATGGGTGGGAAGACTGTGTCCATCCTGGGCTTAGCATGCATTAATATTCCTTAAGTTGATCTGACATCTGAAAATTAACTCACTGCTAATGTTATATGCTTTTCCATTAGGCTGATACTTCAGAGCACAATGACATCCTTTATTTATGGAAGAGAAATAGAAACATAAAATTAATATTAGGAAATGAGTTTTAATCATGCATTCTGTCAGTAGCTAGATTATGTTTTACTCCAGGAGAATTTGGCTTAATAAGCCTCACAAGGATATATTTTTTAGATTTTTTCTTATCTTTTGTTATGAACTGTGACTAAGTTCAGAATCATGGCCCAGTCAGGACCAGAAATAACAATGCAGGGACAGTAAAAGCCCCCATATGTGCCTGAAAGTCAGCCTGGATAATTAGATCAAGAATGTTGCTTCAGCATTGCAAGAGCATGTTAATGCAGTGAGGCAGTGTCGGGTTAAATTAACAGTGCTTGAAAAGTTGGTAAATCTGGGTTTATTGATGAGCTGCAAATTCTGCCTTCACATTGTACTGCTTTTTCTTTGGTTGAGTAACTTATGGAAGCTTCCTTTCAACTCTTCCAAAATCCACATGGAATTATTTCCAGACACTCATTTTTATCCAGGTCAAAGCAATTTAAAAAAACAAACTTGCAGCTTAGCGACTACCTAAATTGAGCCAAAATAAATAGATTTAAGTTGTTAAGTCACTCCAGTACTAAATATTTATTCTGGAGTGGAGCCAAAGAGGGAAGGGGTGGTGCATTTTGCAGCAACAATAAATGGTTCTTGAATGTGTTGGCATCTTAGCACCTCATAGTCAAATAGATCCATTTGGTGCTGTGATACTTTCACATTCAAAATGGCCCTTTGCAGGTACTTAGAAGGGTAAACACACAAGAAGAGAAGGTATCATGGCCTAACACCTCAAGTCATGGCCTTCAGCACTGCTTACACTTGGACAGGGACTTTGTGAAGGAAAGACCCTCTTCTATCCACGGACACTCCCTATTTTCTTACCCCAATGGAAAATTAATAAAGTCTTCTTCACAAAGTTATCTCCATGAGGAGAGTGCTTGTGGAGGGAATGCTTGAGTGTTTACTCTCCCCTAACTTAGAATACCCGAATAGGACAGCTGTGATCCCTGATTTCTTGGGTCTTGATTGTGAAGAGGAAAAGATCTGTAAATGCCGAAGTAGCAGCAGACCACAAGTTTAAACAGGCACATCAAAATACTAAATTCCCAAAGGAAAGGCGGTCATGAGGACATAATCCACATCCCAGTGAAACTACTGAAAAGTGATGCATTTATATGGATGGATAAGGATGAATGGATATGAACTGAATCCTAATTCTTAGCAAGTATTTACATACTTGAAACTTAATTAAATGTGCCAAAAGTCAGGTTAAAGCCTGTATTTACATGGAGTAAGTAGTGAATAAATTGGACACATGCTTGTATCTAATAATATGCAGTTTCAGCTAATTCCTAGCTCACAGCAGCTCTAAACAGGAACCATTTCATATGGTTGGAAATGCATAAATAATGTACTTATGATAATCAGCAGCCATACTTGGTTATGCATACATTGGGAAGCAGTCTGAATGGGAGATCCACAGGAATCTAATATACTGTGAGCAAATACTTATGATTATGCCTGGTGCACATATTCCGGTGTATACATGGACTATAACCCTCCATGCAAAAGTTTTTACATTTTAAACTAATCCATTTCATAATACTTTAAATATCAGGTATGTTACAATTGTGTTTAACTGCCTTCAGGTATGTTTCCAGTTTACCAAACAATTCCTTCATAAGAACCTGATGATGTTCTTACATAGTTCTGGCAATAACAGGTGCAGTAATTTACCTGCACACCACCTGAAAACCTAGTTTATTAGGTGGTCTAAAGTTGTAGCAAAGAATATAAGAGATTTAAGTTTAAATGAGACAAAATGCAGTCAAGAACTTGAAATAAATGCATTGACAATAACTATTACATTGGTTATTGTCAATGTAATCATGGCATAATCAATTTACACAGCTCTATCAATATATGTGGAAGCTCTGTCAGGGATTATATTCTGAGATCACTGGTAAAAGCGACCAGTATTAAAAGCCAAGAAAACAACACTGAAAAAAGTGTTTGCAGTTTGATTTTTAAGCTAAGTTATTAACCACACAAAGAAAGAACAAAGTACCTTGGGCAGTGGACACCAAGAAAGAGGAAATGAAAACTAGCTTTAAAATGGTCAGTTACAAACTCACAAAGCCACCAGCTAAACAGAGAATACTAAAACATGCCTGAGATTGAAAGAGGCCAGTGTGTACTTGGGGCTCCATGAATACATGGCGTGCGTGTTTGTCTTTCTAAAGGTGGTCCTTCCCCCTTGCTAAATCGAATCCTGTGAAGTGGTGGAATCCTGAAGTAGCAGAATGAATGTTACCATTTCAGACTGCAGGCAGGAGACGATGTTTTTAAGCATTCCCTTGTGCAAAAAGCAAATGCTCCCTGAAAGTGGATATTAAGACAGCAGGAAGAAGGCTGCTTAAAACCTTTCTCCATGCCCCTGGAGAGCTACTTTCAGGGACTTTTATAAAATGGGATGCAAAGCCTGTTCTGGGGTACAGAAACTATATGATTAGACCAAGTTTCCTACCAGAGCTCTAGACTAGGTAAATTAAAGGGACACCTAAAAGGTTTTCTTGCTGCAGTAGCAACTGCAGCAAGGTAGGAAGATGCTGGCACATTTCCAGTGTCTGTCTGTCTGTCTGTCTGTCTGTCTGTCTGTCTGTCTGTCTGTCTTCCTAGCACACTAGAATGGCTGGGCTTCTCAAGAACAGTAGACAACAAATTAGTGGGTTGAGTATTGACAGATGATCTCCTGTGGAAGAAAATTCTCCAGCAATTTTGTTGGGAAAATTATTGGTTTCCCAAAAAATCATTAGCACTATATTTATTCCTAAGGGCTTTGGGACTGTGAAGCAAGTGCATCTGTTTCACTATGTTGACATGTAGTCACAAGTGCAAGCAGCTTGCAGGCCATTGCATTTCTCTAACATTGCTGATGTTGTAATGGTGGTGGCAGGAAACTTTAGCTGCCAACATCTCTTTGGGTATAGACTAGTCCAATAAATCCTTAGTACAGTGAGCTAAAGGTAACTCCATTCAAAGAAATTGGAACTGTATTGTTGACAAGTGCTACACTGGGAAACCATTTTCCTCTCCAGAGCCAAGTTCTTGCAGAAATTGTCAGTGGTAAGTTGGGCCAAAACCAGTGGTGAGTGGAACCACAGATGCCATACCTCTCTTTTCCCCACTCTGTCAGGCCTCTCTTTCTCTGTTACATACCACCCCAAGACTTCTTTCAGATGGCTTTTTAAATTATGTGTGCATGAAATGTTATTACTCTGAGTAGCTGAAGCGCCGGGTGCAAGCCAAGTTTGCAATTAGTTACTTCAGAAAATCACATGAAGATTAATATTTCATTGATAGGCAAGCAGAGTATCAAGATGTTGCATGCAAATTAAACAAGTTTAGTATAATAAACTGTATATAATGCACTAATTTCACACCATAGATTTTTTTTTTGTTCATTTCCATCCATTTGGGGTATGCTTTGAGAATCATTGTTTTCAAGGTGTGTGAGTTTTTTTTAATATAATTTCATGATTAAGTTTAAAGTGCTGAACTCTCATTGGTCATGTTGGTTTTTAAATTAAAAACAACAGTACAAGAGAAAAGGTTGTGACATTTGAAAGATTCTGTGGTTAAGTGACTAATAATGTTTCCATTTAAACGATGAACATTGGAAAATAGCTTGTCATGAGCCAGTTCAGCTGTCTGCAAGCAGATGTTACTCCAGTATGATGTGTAATTACAGCACAGTACTTACATTAAAAAAAACAAAACAAAACCATTTTATTCAGGCCGTTTGAAATTGTATGAAAACAAATAAATGAATGCATATAATTTGCAGGGAAGAAGACTCCACATTTAGTACTAGACTACAGAGGACCCCATGCATATAGTTAACAGGTGTGTGATTGGCTTTTAGAAAGCATGGAGGAGGCTGCTTCAACTGCATGGTCCTGGTGCAGCCAGGACACCTCACTTCAGAGCCAAAGCTACTTAGGAGGAAACAGAACTACCTGTGTCAAAGTTTATATATATATATATATGTATATGTATATGTATATGTATATATATATATATATATATATATAGAGAGAGAGAGAGAGAATATAGATGCCAATTATCAATAAACAAGCAAAAGGTGATGCTACACTTGTCTCTTTTGCCACAGAGCTTCCTGATGTGATAAACATTTCTCCTGGGGCTCTTGCTACTGGGGCACCTTGTTTGCTCTTGGTTTCAAGAAGAGACCCAAAGAACAATGTCTTTTGACATGGATTTTGTACAGTCCTTCTCCCCATTGTAGATGTTCTTTTCATTATAGCTCCTTTTCCTGGGAGACAGGGGAAGGGGCAGTGAGAAAAGGACAAGGGATCCCAGTTAACTTGAGGAGAAGGGTATAAATATCCTTAAGGATTAGGTGAACAATTCACAGCAGCCTGTAGCTGATGACCTCAGGCCCTACAAGTGTTTCTTGCTGGTGCTAGTCACTGGGAACAATTCACACCTAATGCCTCATCAGAATGTCTTCTGGTTATTGATGCCAATATAGGACCCATTCCATATTAGGATTCTTTTGATGGTGGTGGGTAGGGAGCTTTAACCATTGACTTCCTACTATGCTCCAAATATAGATCATCCTCTTGTGTATGTCCTTTGAAATGGGAAAAAGCTCTCACTGGAACAAATTCCCCAACACAAATAGAAGGTATGGTCATGGGACCATGGTGGGAGACTGAGCTCTCCTATCCCCTGTTCCAGGGTGCTTCCTGTTCAGCATCATGTCCCCTGTGCCTGTAGTTTATTTTAAAAGAGCCTGCTGTTTACTTTAAAATGATAGAAAACATCATTTCTAATATTGTGAATGATGTCTTACCTAGTCTGGCCATAATAAATTTCTCAAAAGGCATCCTAAATATAAAACTTTAAACATATTGTTAAATTGGCATTTGTAGCCAAGAATTTGGATGGGTGGGTTGCATGTTACAAAGCTTGCATTGTAAGTAGATATTTTATGCATTTTACAGGGTCATTTGTTTGCATATGCCCACTTCGCAATGTGATTATGTAATGACCAATTAGTAAAGGTTTTTTTTTAATCGTGAAGTCTTCACACTCAGTTTTGTTTCTACTAGTTTCTAGGGGGCTTTATTAGTGTTTTCTTTACACATTGGATGTCTATAGTAATCACATGGCCCTCTGTAACTAGGCTGTCCAAAGGGTCCCAGCATGCAACAGAACTTGTGGACAGCATACCATCAACAAACTAGAGTCCAAAATGGGGCAGTTGTAGACTCCAGTGTGCATTGAATGGTTTTGTTCCATACCATTTCATCCTGAATGAACAATTGTTAGGGATTAAAAATGATTATCTGGATGCTCAAAAATTCAATCAGACATGTTGTAGGCCTTGGCTATTGCAGAACTCATAGATTAGGCTGTTCTGATGGCACTCCCCAAATAGATTAGGATGAAATTTGTCTCCTGTTCTTACAACTTGTGTGACTTATGATACCCATGTAAGAATCTGTTTATCTCCAATTGCTATAAATAGATGCTGTGCATAGTTGTCTACAACCTTGATTCTAGGAGATAGATTCTAGGAGTGGGGAATAACCAGGAAGCAAAATCAGCTTCTGGTAGCTGCATATAATCTGCTGAAATTCTTTCTCTGCAATATTCTTTTATACCATACAAACTGATTCTCAGAAGCTGAGTCATAAAAGCAGAAGAGGGAAGTCAAATAGAAGTGCAAACATGAGAGGAAAGTTAAGTTTTCTTTAAAGAAATATAAAGGACCACAGAAAAGTGACAGGAAAGTAAAAATGAAAGAATACTGACCAATGATATGCTAATATTTCTTGCAGAGAAACCATGTATTCTTGGTTCTTGCTAGCAAAACATCCTTACCATCCTTTATGATTTATCCCAAGCCAAACTATCAAGCATTCTTAATCCTCATTATAATGTGAACCCTGTATCCACAGGGGATAGGTTCTAAGCCCCCCAGCAGATGCCTGATTCCACGAGTAGTAGCAAATACTGTATATAGTCAAACCTTGACTTTTGCAGAGGAACTTGCATGGAATTGATTATTTGCAAGTTTGCCATCAAAAATTAAATGGGGAGGCAAGAGGGAGGCAAGAGCCCATGAGGCTCATGACATGATGTGACACATGGCAATCTTCCTTGGGTCTTGTTTTTGGACCACAGTCAACTGTGGATAAGTGGATCCACGGTAATTGAAACTGAAATAATCTTCCATTAATGGGAAACCTGTCTTGTGGATGTGATGGCAATATGTTCACATAGTTCCACATAATGATTTACATAATAAGTCTTGATGCACGTTAAATAAATTCATTTTTTTCTATTCTCACTGTCCTCCTTCCCTCTTTTCCTCCCTTGTTTTCTGCATACTATGTTAAGATATATATAGTCATTCACAGAATGAACACCATTATGCAGCATAAATGTGTGTATTTTATTGTATCTAACAGAGAAAAAGAAGGTCTCCTAAAGCTGGCTAGATTACTTCCTCTTCTTTGTTAATTCATAAATAAACTATTTGAATACATTATCTAATCAAGGACATACGTGGGAAGGGGAAATCACTTGTGATTTTCTTTCCAGTGACTGAAAATAATCTGACATTGACCTTGATTTGGCTATTTCTGAAGTGTGATTTAATAAAGATTTTATGGTATTTCAGAATCCAAGAAGAAAATACCCAGTTTCAGTGTAATAGCTAAAACCGGTGCAAATATTTTTCTTCAAGAATTATATCTAGGCTTTTCAAACTTTTTATCTTTAGGGAACTATTTGCCTAAATATCATTTCATTTGCCATGGGACCCCATACAGTCTAGAGACATCTGGACATAACCTGGAATACATCCATGTTTGCTTGTTTTTCCATGCAGAACACTGTCCAGGGCTATCAGGCATCACTGCTGCCCTTTGAGGATTGACTTAGTGTGTATGGAACAGTAATAATACATAGTAATTGTCTTATAGTGAAGTTTATCTACAATTACATATTTTCTCACTGAGGAACATCCATTAAACTCACAAGGGGCCCCACAACACAGCTTGATGAGCTTTTATTAGTAAGTATCAAATTGGTTATTGGATATCTGTTAATGGCTACTTGTTGGTTATGAATTTTAAAAACATCATTTTTCTAGCACTGCAACCTGGTTTAGTGGTATACTGGGTGTGCTTTGTGTTTAAGTGCATGTACATCTATTATGGGAATGGTGAGGCCTAGAAAAGCTGTACTGTTGTTAGGAACGGGGGAAATGGCAAGATGGCTGTTTTTATTGTGCATCTGCCTAGTTTAGGATACTAACCCTATTGAACTGGGATAAATAAGAGATTGGAATAAACTAAGGGAAGGATTTTTACCAATTCTGACAAAATTCAGGTTTTTGTTTTTTCTGACTTTCCTTTATCACTGAATTTACAGCAAGGTTAGGTTTTTTTTTCTTGTTGGCAGACATTCATAGAGAAATACAAGCAGCTGGCAAATGACCTTAGAATGATTGCCAGTAATGAATGCATGGAGGAAACAAAGCTTCTGAGATTCTTTGCCTGCAGAAGAAGGTGTTGTCATCTCAGGATAACAATCCCAAAGTAACAAATTCAGCATTCTCCATTGTACAGAAATCATTTTAGGGCTCAGCTCTAAAAAGAAACTGAGCCAGACCCCTGCCATTGATCCAGTGAGACATGCTTTAACATCACAGGTCCGTTGTTACAAGTTTTGTTCCTTTGTGTGTGCTTATTAGCCCTCTTCAAGCAGCATCCTCCAGCTTCTAAATAACATGTACTAATCTTTGAAGAGGAGACACAGTGGCTTGCATAGCACCTTTCTCCTCGTATTGGTGTGACAGGCTTGTGTGCTTTACTATGAATTATTTAGCGTCCTGACACCTTTCCAGCTCTCTTTGTCTCAGCCAGTCAAATTGCTGGTGGAAGGCATGCATGTTTATGCAAAAGAGAAATTCAGGACAGTTTAACTTGGAAAGATAAACTCTATTTGGAGATAGCTATACCTCTCTCACCTACTGTATCCTTAAAGATAGCATAATGAATTACTTTACAAGGTCCATGATCTGGTCAGCAAACAAGAAAGAGGCAAAATGAATGAGACAGTGTTTTCATTTGTGATGAAATATAGCATGGCTATCATTCAGAGATGTTGCAGAACGGCAACTTAGCTCTTTAAGAATTTATTCTACCCTTAAAGAAAGTGGAATCTGTTCCAAACTAGTTCATTTGGCTGGTCATGTAAATGCCATCACAGTTCTAATGGTTTTCATTCTTCAACATAAAATGCAATAAAATGAACAAATCTTAATCTGTTAAACTAATTTCCATTCATTACTGGCATGGCACAGGATCTGACCTTGGACGTTTCTGCATCAGAGGAGCAAATGGTAATAACCCTGAGATTATTAGACCAACCCTGAGAGTTGGTCTACTCTTTTTGTAGACCAACTCAGGAAGCAACCACTTAGGAAACCTCTCTTGCAGAGACTTTCATACATTATGGGAACTTTCCTGGCACTGTGCTCCTCTGTCTTCAGGCCCAGTCAATTTTCCATGCTAACATCCATAGACAGTGGCCATCAAACTGCTACAGCTCCAGTCGGGCCATCTTCATCATTGCACCAGGCTCCAGATGATCAGGGATGTACCAGCACTGCTGAAGAGCAAGGCCAAAACCAAGTGCTAACCCTTTAACTAAGAGCTCCTTATAGCAGCATTTCAGCCCTCATTTAGAGTGTAGTGTATGCTGGAGCTACAGCTCAACTTTCTTGCTCTGACCTGGCCCCTGTTTTGCATGTCTGATTTTGGTTGACCAAAGAACTGACACAAGAAACAGAATTAGATGTATTGGGACCATGGCATTAGGGAGAGGTGGGGGGTGGTTTGAATCCTTTAACCATTTGCCTTATAGTGGACCTGATCAGAATCACACCTGTTATTCACATTGCAAATGAGCACAAAGGGCTCTAGTTTCTGATTAGAACCATCACAGGAGCACATGTTTAAAGTTACCTTTCCCTTGACATCAGGGTCCCAATCCAGGCTGTCTTCTCTTTTGCCATGTATTTATTAAATAAAATTCAGTCTCAAAATATCAACCCTCTTGACCGTGGTCTTTAGTCCTGCCTATCCAACACTGAGTGTGCTGTCCTGATCCAGAGGATTACCTCCATGTGCATTCATGATTGACACACAAGCCACCCTTCCTGCAACCCATCTTTGGCTGGGATTGTACTACTGCAGGTGCTCCACTGTGTCCATGAGCAAGGGCTCCAAGGGAACTCTTGTTCCAGCAAAAGTCTTAGAGGAAACAGTGCAATCTGCTCCTTCTCTTCCTGGTTTAGCAGTTGCAGCTGGGTTTGTTTCCTCATTGTACATGTCTGGAATTCTTCCTCTGCGTAGTGGGCAAAAGGGTCTTTTGGTGGCTAGGCAAATGCTACAGCTCATAGCAAGGGAAGTAGAAGTCTCTCCCAGTTGTTCTGCTGTTACCACTGGAGAGCCATGGAATGAAGGAAGGGATATGGTGACCAAAGCAGGACTCTGAGGGTTCAAGAGTTCTTTTGTGATCCCAAGTCAAGGGATCTTTCACCTGCTGTTCCTCAGGGACCCCACATCTGTCAGAGTGAAGTTTTCAGCAAAAGCCAGTCCTCCTCTTGTAAAGAGGTCTCCCTTGAGCTTGGATTGGCTGGGAGCCTGAAACATTACTGGGCAGTGAAACATCATACATGAACCTCATTACAGAAAATTCCTTTCTGATTAGCAACAACAAATTGAATGCTAAGAAGTGCTTTCCAGTTTTTTCCACACCTGCCACCCACTCTCAGGTTTAAAAAACATATTGAACTGGATATCACCAGACACTTCAGAGAGTAGAATATGTAAGAGAACTGTTTGCTATGAGAATAATCTCCGGACCTCTTGATTTATGCAAGTATTAGTAAAGGCTTGGCAAATACTGGAAGAATTTCTCTCATGTTGGTCTCTTGGTAAAAGATACCAAGAGTTCCTGTATTGATTTCACTGAGAGAGCATAAGCAAACCTATGGTATAATATGACTGACGTGAATGTTTGGATTCCAAGGGACACACATTGAGACTGAAAGCAGAGCTCCATGGAAATTGCTGCACCTGTTTGCGAATTTTGTATACTTGCTACATAAATTTCTATTTTAGAAAGCAACTATTTATGCAAACATCTGTAGTGAAACATATTTTTAACATGGTTGCTAAATTGCGTCGTTTGCAGTATTTTATCGTTTGTTGAAACAGTTATTTCAGTAGAGGCATATGCTGCTATGTCCAGCATATGGCAGTGCTTATTGTGAAACTCTGACATTTCATATGTTAGAACATATTGTCCATAAGATTTAATTAATTGTCCATAAGCTTTAATTTTACATAGTAACAATTTTCTGCAAAGTTCAGAAAGCTTCTAATTCCTTTGGCATTTCAAATCTGTATCAAAACCTTCAAATTTGGGTATTCCAATTGACAATCAAATTAATAAAATGACTATCATGTATTCAAATGTATGTAGACAATAACGTTTAAATGGTTCTGTATTTATTGAAATGTATTTTAGTTTTGTACTCTGTGAAAAATGCTGAAATATTTCACATTGCTGCTATAGCTTCTTTGATAACTGAATACCTAATGACCTAGTCTACTCTGCTATTATTCTTATTCTGATTATTTCCATGTATGTACTCCCCAATAGCTGAAGCTCTCTTTTAAATGATGTTTCATTCAAGTGGAGCTGGATTAAAACAAAACAAAACATGCAATCTATTTTCAAATTCCAGTGTGGATGGAGCATTCATATCACTATATTTGTAGAACAAAACCTGGGCAAAATGCTGGTGCAAACTGAGCATTGTGGATCAATAGATAAATGTGGTTGTTATTTCAGAAGGACAAGACAATCCCGTTGGGGTCAATGGATATACCACCATGTAAGTCCATATACGAATGCAGCCTTGCAGCACACCATCCTATGTGTGGGTATATAATTTCAGCCTTACTTTCCTCTTGGTAATGTTTTATAAACATTGTTAGTTTCCATGTAGCAAGAGTAAATAACATTTCATAGTATTATGTTTGTGCATTTTTATGAATATCTTAGTTTTAAATAAGCAATGTAATGAACAAAAGGGAAAACAAAGCACATTTCAGATGGAATAGTTTAAACCCAGTATTTATAGAAGGATAAGATCTGTTTATCCAGTATTTTGTAAAAGCTGGCAGCATTTTGTTTTGTTTTGTTTTTTCTTTTAGCTCAATTATAGTGGGCTATTTTAACAGAAACTACATACTCATTAACTTGTTCTCCATCCTTTAATATTTAGTTCTTTGCCTAGCATCCAACATTTTGCGTACAATAGTCTGGTTGTGCTAATTTATGCAATCATACTGTTTGTAAAAATCTGGGGAAATCGTTTTGGGTCTTGGTCTAAGATCTTTCATTCTACTATTTACAAACCAGATATCTGACCACTATTTACATGTTGAGTATTATGTGGCTGGATGTGGGAAGGGGAAGAAGAAATGTGGCAGAGATGAACCAACATGCTAAATGAAGATCAGTGGCACAATCTTATGAATGTCTATTCAAAACAAATCCCACTGCATTCAGAGATACTCCCAAGTCAGTGTCTGTATGGTAGTGCCGCCCCAACCTTTACAAAGCTAGTTATATGGGCTGAATTTACCCATGGCTACAGCTTTTAGCATGCCACTGGAAATTCACTTTTAGGGTACTTTCCAACAGCCAGACATGGGCTGTACATTATATCTCGTTCCCCATTATTGCCACTCAGGGTCAGGTCAAATTATCATCTTAACTGAGCTTGACATTTTAGAGTTGACTTCACATATGTATGTTCATGGCAAAGGGCCTCCAGAGCATGTCCTTTTAAGGAAGATTTTGCACATAAAACAGGAACTGGTATAGCAACTCTGCTTTTTCAGAATAATCTGTATTTGTAAATGCATACCTTTAAGAAACTTTGTAATACCCATTTAGGAAATTCCTGAAGTCAAACAGCTCATTCAGTCCTGTCATTTGGATGATAAGAATTGTATTTACACAATGTTATTCTGTTGGGGCCAAGAACTCTAAATTGTTAATAAACATTGGCACAGAGGCAGTGGAAAAAGGTAACAGTTGTGTTCTCATATTTCACCTATTTATTTATTTATTTATTTATTTATTTATTTATTTATTTATTTAAAACATTTCTATGCCGCCCCCATCACAACAAAGCCTCGGGGCGGCTCACAAAGGATACATAAATACATAAATAATAACAATATAACAATTTTAAAAAATTGTTTAAAAACCCCCGGTGCATTCTCGGCTAAAAAATTAAAATCCTATTAATTCAAATAATTTAACAATTAAAATAAGTTTTAAATAAAAAGGTCTTAGCCTGGCACCGAAAAACAAATAACGACGGCGCCAGGTGGACCTCTCTGGGGAGCGCATTCCATAGATGGGGCGCCACCACAGAGAAAGCACTAATGAAGCACTCATCCACTTTCTATATGGCTATGAAGTATTGAGAGAAACATTAAATAGACGGGGTGGTCATACAGGAAAAATGTAGTGCACTCAAGAATCTCTCAATATACTGTTGAGCTAAGGTTGAATTAAAGTACAGATGTGCATAATCTGAAGAACATGGCAAAAGGTCTTGGGATGGGGTAAGTATGTCCGGGTTAGAGCAGAGAAATGGTATACTTCAGAATCATCACAGCAGTACTTTGTTAAAAATAATTTCTCTTTTCATTGTATTGTGTATTGACTTCTCATAGATATTTTAAAGTATGACTTGACTGACACATTCAAAAAATCCCCCTTAAAAAAAGAGACCTCCTATTCTTTTATATTTGAATAATCTTGTTTCACTGTCTGCACTAATGCTTCTTAAATTAACTCGAATTGAATGACACATTCCCAGGTAAAAGTGTATTGTATTATAGCCAGAGACACATAAATCTTCAGTTGCATCAGTTGCTCTGACAAATGCAGTGTTGATAGGTACTGTTTTTAAAACTGCATGAACAGAGAATACTGTGTTGCAATTTGCACTGTCCCATTTATTTCAAACTTTACTTGTCCTAGTAAAGATTCAAATGAAATAAAACAATTTTAGGACTTCAAGACTAAGCATTTACACTGTTGTTTTTCCGGCCAAGGAATTTAAAAGCATTGTGCAGAAACCAGAATTTAGTTGCGGTTAATTTAAGTTGAATGCAGTGGAATAAAACTTATCCATAAATGACTAACTTAAACAGCTCTGATTTCAGTGAATTTGATTATAGCTGACATTTTCTCCATTCAAATAAATGACTGATTTTAATGGATTTTTCTGCCCTGTTACTGAATCTCTGGTCAAAGTGCAGCACAAACCTAGAAGGAAGAAGGGATTCATGACCATGTCTGAGTTCATCCAATAGCATAATCCCATAGTGTAAGGGTCTTACGTATTCTTGAGAACTTATCCTTCCACTGGTGGTTGCGTGCAAACCATAAAACGCTAATTGTTATAGTGAAATGGAGAATATCATACCAGTACCAAGCATAACAAAGTAGGTTTGCCTGAGGAAAGCACTCTTGTTCCGTTTGGCTAGATGGAGAATGTGATTAGATGCCTTCTAGAGTCTCTCACCTTGTAAATTGTGTTCCATAGCAAGGTTATACAATGGCTTCTTTAAATTGGTGCATGAGAATGTCCATCTATTTAGACATGTTGGTGAAGGATTGGGATAAAGCCGTTTTCACCCTGTTTTGCTCTCAGTATAGCCTGCACCTGGCAAAATATTTATTTAATGCATTTATATACTGCCCCAATTGCCCAGAGGGCTTTCTGGGTGGTTTGCAAACATTAAAACCCCTTATGCAAAAAATACAATTCCCAGATAAAGCACAAAATGCTAAAAACAACACTAAAAACATACAAGCAGCAATAACACCCTATAAAAATTTTAACCCCACAAATTAGCAGCAGCAGCAGCTGCACTGTCCTTGCCTGAGTGGACAAGGGACCAGGCAACTTGAAAATTGCTGCTGCCAGCAGCTGAATGCTGCTGTTACACCTACCAAGTCCCTGTCACTCCCAGTTGTCCTAGTGAGAGTTGCCAATGGGCACTGGTCCAGCAACAGATTCTTTGGCTGGTCTAACTCTCTCTTGTGCTGTTCTTCAACGTCGCTCTGCTCCATATCGAACTCTCAGATACCTTTGGTCTTTTCTTTCTCACTGGTTTACTGTGAAGATGAAGTGAAGGGGATTGGAAGAAAAGGATGTAGAGTGGGGTGGATCCAGAGAATTGCAGGGGATGGAGCTCTGCAAACTGGAACTTCTCATGGGTGAAACGTGGGAAGGCAGCTTTAGCAAATTCCCCCTGTGCCAGGAGGTACAAGGTGGGAAGTAGTAATAGAAACTGATAGAGAAGGGAACAATAAGCAAAATCTATCCTCCTCATTACCCCCTCCCTCCATTGTGGAGTTTTCCCTGCATTCTGGCTTCTTCTGAGAAATGAAGGAACCTTTCCCATTGCATAAAGATTGTAAATACATGGAAAAATTAATTTGAAACAATAGAACAATTAGGAAGATAGAATTTGGCAACAGCCCGAAAGCCCTCCAATGACTCTTTATGAAGATATGTATCATATGAAGATGTGTGGGCATATATATTTGTATTTATGTCTCAGTTCAACCTATTTTTTAACCAACTTGCAAATGAGATGGTCTGTATTCTATCTTGTATGTCCCCTTTTTAATTCTATTTGTATAGATAAAATTAACATCACAAAAATCCATTAGATAGCTAATTTAAACATTAATAAAACCCAGTAAGCTACCCACTGCTACAGCGTTTTTAATAATTAGACGTATGAAAAAGAAGTGGCATGTTGAAAGAAAAGAGTCATTGATGTAGTCATTCTAACTGTGGTACTTCAGAGAAGGAATGAAAGTAATTTTTGGAGTACCTCTTGATTTTCTTGGCTATATTAATTATCTACATTCATTCATTTAGCTGTGGGCAGAGTATATTTGAGAAGTGTACATACAAGTTTATGAGAGGTAGTTTTGAAGAATTCTTCATGTTCTTTTAGCAAATGAAGCTTAGAAAAGAAACTTTCATAGTGGCTTCTATCACACTCAAAAATCCCTATAATTTGTGTCTCGTCTGTCAGTTTGAAGTCAAATTAGAAGCATATAATTAGTGGCTTTGCACTATTGATAAACCCACACTCTATTTTATAGTGCATCATGTGAGGTTTGAGTGGCTATCATTTAGTCACTAATAATGTTCAGCAGATTGTGTAAGGGTGAAATATGATTACCATTGAACTATTTTTCTTCTTAGTACTCTATAGATTTAAACATACTGTCAAGTGATACAGTACAGAAGATAGAAACCCTGCTTTGTTTTGGCAAATTTTTCCACAAGGTACTGATGACTGAGAGGTTCAATGCATCTCACACCTCTTGGCACTTCTGAATGACACTAGTTTGATGTCATAGGTTGAGCAAAGCTAGTTGAGTATAATGGCTTTTAGATGTTTGATAGTTCTCCTGTCTTTATTTAAGGCAAAGGAATCAGCTGATATGCTCCTGGTCACTTAAAGTTCATCATGCAGAGGTAATTGACTCACAGTGGTGGGGGATCTTGAGAACTATGACTAGCAATGCTTTTGCTCATTTCTGTTGGTGCACCAGCTGTATGAGGAAAGGTAAACCTGGTCACTCGTATTCACGCCTTGGTCATATCCTGTCTAGATTACTGCGATATGCTATCTCTGTGAGTCTTCCCTTGACTATGGGAAACCATGCTGTTTCACCATGTTCTCCCTAACAGTAGCTTCTTGTTCACAATATAGGCTATGCATCAGCACAATCAAGTGTTGAGGCACACCCATTTCTTTCAGAACCATTCGTTCAGTAGCTTCTCATGCTCTACATCATAGGTCCTCAAACTACGGCCTGCAGGACGGATCCGGCCCACCATGCCCATTTATCCGGCCCGCATCGCTGCCCACCACCTCGCCGGCGGTGGCTTGCTCACTCGGAAATGGTTTAGGACTCTTGGGAGATCTCCAAGCGAGCCGCTGCCTTGTGTGCCCGACACTCCCGCACTGGCCCATGCTGGTTGCTGCTGCCTTTCAAGTGGCCCCCTATTGAAAAAGTTTGAGAACTCCTGATCTACATAGTCAAAGGCTATTCAGTAGGCTATAAAACATAGAATGATCTTCTGAAATTGTTTGGTACATATATCTGTGAGATTATCTCAAATGCCTCTTCATTTTTGGAACATCTAATGCTGTCAATCAATTCCAGAATTCTGTGCCTTGTGATAATTACTTGACTCTCATGCCAAATGATTTCATTGTGCCATTTTATTTGTGTAACTTTACATCCCATTTCCCCAACCTGGTGCCCTTCTGATTTTTGGACTGCCAACTCCCTGCATTTCTGAACTGTGGCCATGCTGGCTGAATACTTATGGCTTTGTGTTTAGTGACCATTTATACATTTTTAGCAGATAAACAGTTTCAGAATTCAAGGATATATACTGCCCAGAGCTCAAGACTTGCTTGTTTTTAATTGGTTAATTAGACCTTGAGCTTCATTTCTCATGCTTTTATTTGTCTTACTTCTTCCAAAGCTTTCTCAAAAACAAGCTGCTGTCAGGCATATTCTGTGCTGTGCAAATCCATTTTAAAATAGTACTCCCCCTCCCCTGGTAAGAGTAGAATTACCCTGCTGACCCGCTGTTTTGCAGCCATTATGTGAGCAAACTCCACTTGAAGTCAAGTTGAAGAACACCTTTAAAAAGAAATCTAATAGCATGTAAGACCATGCATTTCAAAGTGTCAGAGAAATTAAGTTTATAAAGTTCATGGAATTTTAATGAACAGTCAGAATCTTTCCAAAATTACTGGTCTAGCATGGCAGTTATACTTTAAAAACCCTATTCCTGTCACTCATGCTTTGTGCTTATAGATTTGTTAATCACTTCTTAATCCTCCGTATAATTTTAGTCACTTTTTCCAGATTTATTATATTTTCCAAATAGATTTATTATGTATGGCTGTCCATAGACAGAAAGAGGGAAACCCAGGAAACTATAAAGTTGCACATTGAAAATACTTGCATAGATGCTTATATAGACAGATTTCTCTTTGATGACTATATCTGAAGTTGCAGTGTTACAAGTATGATTTGTTATATAACTAGTGTAGTTACCATCAAAATCCATTTCCTTCTGACTGGGTCCCATGCAGCTGTTGTAACTGGCCCATTCCATGGTTCCTGAAGATTCACCAGAGAATCTGGAGTAAGATCAAGGGAGGAAGGTGGATCAAGGTGGGAAGAAAGTAGGACCTTGGATAGCTGCAAGTGGGTCCTGCTGGCTGGGACTCTACTACAGAAATAGGAGAGTCTTGTTTCAGCAGGTAGCTAAAGCTACCTGTAGGCTGACAAGCACTGTGTTGTGGTTAGCTCCACCTCTTCTGGAGGAGCTGATTGGAATGTTAACTCAGGCTTGATTTTGTAGCCTGAGATTTCTGTAAGGCTGGGAAGATGGTGGGTATACTGGGAACTCATCCTTTTAACCAAAGGATGAAAACAATGCTGTGACCTCTTTGAGCAGTTCTCCCATGCAGAGAAGGGCAGGACACGTTCCAATGGAACCAAGTTCAGGGAACCAAGATTCAATTTGGATGCCAGAAAGTACTTCCTGACTGACAGTTAGGACCCTGGGGGTATGGAATGGGCTTCCATGGGAGGTGGTTGAAGGCCCATCAGTGAGGGTGTTCAAAGATAGACTGGACATGCACATGGTAGGCACGTCATGATCAGAGCCGGCTGGAGCCGGAGGTCAGACTAGATGGCCTGGGAGACCCCTTCTGACTGTCTCTGTTTCTATGCCCTGACTGCCCCATGCCTGAGGAAGCAGCCTGAGCTTTCTTTTCATTGTAGTCTTCTGCTTCGCACTGGAAGGTTTGAGGGCTGAGACATGGTAGTTGCATATGTAAGTAACTCAACACATGAATCGGCCATAATAAGGAAACTCTCAGTGTTAGCAGCAGAATTTCTTTAGCCTGAGAACCAATGGCATGGATACTTCCTACATCACAGTACCAGTCAACTTGTTGAGTACTTCCATACGTTATAGAAGACTGAAGTCTGAGCAGTGCTTGAAGCAACAGTGAATACTGTTTGCAGCTACACCCAAGGAATGGCCCTATTAACCTGTAAGTTAATCTGAACTCACTGGGAGTGACTTTGGAGTAAACATGCTTAAAATAGTTTTCTGTGTTAACTTTTTTCACAGCCATCCTAGTTTAGATTTGGCAATCGAAAGAATCCAAAGACTTGTGAGTGGCATTGCTCCAACAGTTCAGCGGGGAGACTTTGTGTCTCTTTAGCATGTGTCAATTCCCTTTTTTCCGTTGGCTCTGCTTGACAGATAAAACTCACACACAGGAAAAAACTTGTGCAGACTTTGGCTGGGTAACAACTCCAGTGCTATCCCCCCACCACACACACACCTTTGTTCTATTAATGTTCATTTATTATGCTGTATAAATAAAGGGTAAATTGTGGTAAGGGTTGTATTTAGTAATACTTCATTCTTGATTTGATTTCAGCAAACCTGGTTTCATTAAACTAGATGCATGAGAGGGATGTATATCAGATTACAGTACTGTGTCCCATTTCCAAAATTTCTATATACACATATTTAGAATGTTTTGGTAAAAGTCACATGGAGTGGTAGGCAAAGATGAAAGATGGGCCTTCTATGACAATGAATTGGAGCCTAGAATGGTCAGAATTCAGTGCTCTCCTGGGTCCACGTGGATTTCTAAGAAAATGAATACAGAATTCACACTGATCTGAAAAACTGTTTCCTTTCTTAATGTAGCATCACTGAGGAAATAATCCTGAAAGAGGCAGTTAACTTGCCTCAGAGTTGACTGGCTCATAAATGTTCTCTACCAATAATGCAGAGCTATGCTCTCAAATACATACCAGTTGTGCCAAAGGTAATCACTGACAGTGGCAAGCTGCAGGCATTAAAGAGGGCTCTCTTCATTCTCCTTTGAATCCTCCTCATTCAAAATTTAAATCCCTGAATAAATTGTTCAACCTGTGCATTCAAGGGTGTACTTCCATCTTGCTGAATTGATAATACAGTGTCATTTTTAAAATACTTTTAATGCACCCAAGAACAAATCTTGTCTGGGTGAATTATAAATTTAAAAATATAGATACAATCCAAAATGACAAACAGCATATGAACAAAACTATAGAGCTATAGAAGACTAGCTTTTGTGGATCGTTGGAAGACTTTCATTCATGGGGTCACCATAATTTGGAGACAACTTGACAGTATCTAACAACAGCAACAAATAAAATCTAAAAGTTAAGCCTAAAATATTTTATTGGTAAGAGAAGTGTGTTTACCTGACATCAGGCAAATGATAAACATGTAAGCACCAGGCCTTGGGGTAGCTTTCCTTAAACGGCTTGTTGCAACCGAGAAGAACCTCTTTCCTTCTTACCTTCCTTGGTGGGGTGACCAGAAAAGGCCCTCCAAAATGAATTAATGCTCAGCAGGTACATACGCAAAGACGGTTTTCCAGTGCTCCAAAGAGCAATACCAACACTTTGAATTGGTTTCAAAAATGGACTGGATGCCAGTGTAGCTGTTGAAGCATTGTTGTGACATGACTGAATTGGACAGTTCTGTCACAGGCACATATAATCTGTGATGAACAAAATCCTAAAACGCTTAAGGACCAGCATTTCTCCAAACCAGAAAGTGTGAGGAAGAAGGCAGATGGCATTCTTCAAGCCAAGAATACAGTTGTAGGAACAAAGGGGAGAGGCTAAGCTTCCCACTCCTTTCTATTTATTTTCGGAGGCACCGGAGGCATAGTTACAATAACAAAACAGAACAATATCTTGCATCGGTGAAACAAGGAAGGCCTGGGAGTGTTTTCATGTGCATCACAGCCTCAGGTTGGTTTGGTTCAGTTGTATTTTGTTTGCAGTGAACACTGTAAGGAAGTCACTTTTCTAATGCTATGAGTGGGTTCAGTTGGAGCTTGGAGCTGGAGTCACTGTATGCTGCATCGACTTCCTCTGTCTTAAATACCTGCTGGGTGTGGGGGGGATTTTCTCCAGCAACACACACTTGGGAAGCATCTTTAGTTACT
The DNA here is from genome assembly GCF_004798865.1 of Varanus komodoensis. Lineage (NCBI taxonomy): Eukaryota > Metazoa > Chordata > Lepidosauria > Squamata > Varanidae > Varanus > Varanus komodoensis. The sequence goes on along the minus strand of NW_025335268.1, from coordinate 48,738,251 downwards.
GACAATCAATATGTGTAATAAAAAAATATAGACTCCTTTCATTATTTCCAAAGCTGTGTCACATGAATAAAGCTGCAGGCTCTCTGATCCTCCATGAGGATTGGCATTAAAAGCAAAATGAAATTCTAGCAACTGCAGATTACTAGAGGGAATGAGAGCTGAGAAAATGCTAAAAAGATCTCATGAAAAGCAAAGGACACGTGGGAGATGAACTTACTCAAAGAACACATTAACTCTTCTTGCAAAAGTAAACTGTGCTGCCCTGGTAAGGCTACGTTCCGGCTTTTCTGACAGACAGCACCTAGAGCTACAATAGACAGTAGTTTGAAATCACTTGAAAAAATATTAAGCTTGCTTTCTTTTGTTCAATAGCCTGCCATGAATTGCCATAAATTGCCTTTCTGATGTGAGCACAGGGTAAAGAAATGGCATCACAATAGTCCTCTCCATCTTTCCAGTGTTTCTCTAAACAATTGTTGCAAACATTTTGGTAACATCTGTGTAAAATGAGAGAATGTTAATTGACTTTTCTGGAACTAAAGAGAGCTAGATTTCAAGAAGAGTAAGATGGCAGTGCACCTAGTACTAGTACTAGTGATATTAATAGTAGTAGTAATAAGGAAAGGCTGTTCCTTACATCTTTTAGTGCAGGCAGGCAGACACTTGCAAATGCAACCTTTCATTTTCTTGAGCAACCTGAAAGCTTAAATAATTACTTGAAAAGGGAGATGGCACAATCCACCAAATGTTACTGGAATATAGTCACTACAGCCTTTCAGTTTTATTGTGATGTGGTTCCCTGTCATGTTTCTTAAAAGGAGCATGGGAATAGTTTCTACAGATGCAATAAACTAATCCTTAACTTTACATACAGTACTTTCCATTCATCTTCACTGGGGTTTTACGCTTGGCAGTTGTACAGACCCCACTGAAAGAAAGGTAAGTCGTGCTCAGTAGATTTTTCCTTTGGCTAGACTGCTTTTCCCTGCTTTTCTGTGCATGTGCATGCAGGTTCTCGTGGAAGTAAAGTGTGCAGGACTGCAGTTACTTAAATGATGCGCTGCTATTGACACTCCATGTAGGGCCACTGCTGAACTTTTTTCTTCCAGGAAGCAGCTCTTTATTTTATTTATTTATTTATTAAAACATTTTTATGCCGCCCCATTCGCCGAAGCCTCGGGGCGGCTTACAACAATTTGACTTGCTCTTATGTGTATTTTTACTACCTGCACAAAAATAATTCATTTATTTGATCAGAAATCATCTGCCTTGATTGCCACTGCCACAAGTTCTGTTTGCTTATTATGACTTCAAGAAGGAAGCCTTATATGACACTTTGGTATACCTTTTATTTATTTATTTATATTGCAATTTATATCCTGCCTTTTTCCTACAAAGGGCTCAAGGCGGCTTACATCATTCTCCTCCTCCATCTTATCCCCACAACAACAACCCTGTGAGGTAGGTTGGGCTGAGACTCTGTGACTGGCCCAAAGTCACCCAGTTGGCTCCATGGCTGAGCGGGGACTAGAACCCAGATCCTCTGAGTCCCAGTCCCATGCTCCTAACCACTACACCACACTACCTTTGTACATCAGCTGTTGGGGAACATGAGTGGGAAGATGCTACTGCATTCATCTGCTGCTTGTGGGCTGGGTGGAATTGTACAAGCTGATCCTTCATGGTTTTCCTTATCTTCATTCCTTCCTCATAGCCTCATAGAGCACAACCTAAAGAAACAGATGTGGAACAGATGTGCTCAAGCAACAAGGCTCTTCCAGATTGACTTCTGTATTGCCGCTCCCTGCATTTCTCAAAAAACCACACTTGAAAGTTGAGGAATGGTGTAGAGCAGGGGAAAAGGGCCAAGGCAGAAAGAGAGAACTGGGGGTGTATGACTGCCTTCCATTCTGCTCACTCAGGGAATCCTTTGACCTAAGCAAGGGTAGAGAAGCTAAAGATGCTCAGTCAATTGCCTGGAATTATTTGTGCACCAAAGGACTTGGCAAGTGAGCCAAACTATATACTCAAGTGATAAGAGGAGGAACTGACAGCTGGTTTTGAAAACAGCTGAGAGTTGGTACTGTTCTGTTGATGAGCCACATATCATATTTTAACTTTTTTTGGTTGATAAAACTCCAGCACATCTGTGTTTTCCTTGCAAGATACACAAGCCAAACAAGGAAAAGGCATGTGTGCTACATATGGTGTGAGCGAGCCTGTGTTTTAGAGGTTTCTCCTTCATGCTAAAGAGGAAATTCCTTATTCCTATATTATTTCTAGGGGATTTCTAATGGAACAGTAGGTCAAACTAGGTGAAACCCGGCAAGCATACGTCTTATTAAGCTCCACATGGCATTTACTAAAGGGATTACAAACACCAGAAATAAGTATGCTTGTTTCTACACAGGGCCAGAATGAGGGGGATAATCAGATTTCATTCATGTAAATAGCATTAGCACCAGCTGCATTATCCCTCTGGTTATTATGATGCCGACTATGCACTTTCTGGTAGACTCTGAATCAGTGTTTATATTCTTCCCTACATGCATTTTAAAAGCATTTCAATTCACTGCCTTGGTCATCCAAGATTGAACACAACTGCAACACTGTAAAAACAGTATTTTAGTATTATTGAAACCAACAGCTGAAAGAGAGGCAGCAAGGCCAGAGGAAGAAACCATTTCCTCTGACCTTTCCTGATTTCTTGTGTCACACAGGAGCAGAACCAGACATACCAGGGAGGGTTCACAAAAACAGAACTGTGGCCGGTTTATTTACTTAAATTTATTTTTTTTCCTTTTCAGTAAATAGAGTGCTGAAGGCAGCAAACAATAAAACCACAAAATTATAATTAAATTTTATAAAATAAAAACAAAACAATAAAACACAAAGAAAACAAAACAGATAATGAAAGGAAAAACAGGACTCAGTAGATTCAAGCTACCTCAAAATGTTCCATGCTGAGCATTTATTCCCTTCAGGTCTCACATCTTGGGTGTAGGCTTAAAACATCTGAAGTTCATACCTGAAACTAGAATGTGTGCAGTGGTCCCAGATGTTAGACCTTCTAAATCCAGTGCTTTTTTTGTCATAGAATGCACTGGAACAGAGTTCCGACACCTTTCTTCAACAGATTTTCCAAGTTTTAAAAGTAACTTTTGAAAATTTGATGTTTGGTCCATGTGGATTTGAATCGCCCTGTCGAGTGTAGCAGGTCAGCGGCAAAATCATTAAAACAGTGCATGTGGGCTGCTTGTGTGTTGAATTCGATACATGCGTACTTTGTCCGCACTGGTTGTGATGGCGCTGCTCGGCTTGTGATTGGTCGTGTGGTTATGCGCTGAGTACTTACTGTGGGTAGCGACGGTTATGTTTCGTTACACAACTGACATGTGTGGGTGTGTGTACAGTGATTGACTATGTGTGAAAGGTAAGTAATTTCATGAGTTCCGGCACCATTTTTCTTACAAAAAAAGGCACTGTCTAAATCTATATGAAAGTGGTTGACGGTAAAGACGAATCTAGGGATGTAATTGTGAATGTGCATTTTCCAGTTTTTCATTGTGGATTTTCTGTCAGCTACATTTCAGGACTGAGACAAGGTTATTTGGAAAAGAGAGTCAGCGTGGCCACTGTGGGTTGTGGGTTGTTTTTTTAAATTCTGGGAAATGCCACCTGCCTGCTGTCACAAAAAAAAAAAAAAAAAAAAGGCTGCCTCCTTTACCACCCACCTTTGGTTTCCATTATTCTTTTCCCAGCACTGGCTATCCCATGAGCCAGAGTGAATCTCCCATCTCAGGCAGCAGATTGGGAAGGGTCACTTATCCCACATATGTGCCATGGAGATGCTACCACTGCTGGCATTGCTTATGCTGAGGATGCAGCAAAAATGCTGCAGGCCAAAGATGCCCGTCTGGCTCTCCAGAAAGCCCACCCAGCCTATGGATCTTGCTTGAAGGGATCCTTGTTTGGAGTGAGGTCCTGATAAGAAGGCGGCCTTGAAGAATGCCTGTGCTACCATGACATTGGCAGTCTTCAGGGCCATTGCTCACCAGAGCCGTGCTCTCAAAATGGGCACCTCCCAGCCATGTATTGTGAGAAAGGCTTGTGCTCCTCCATCCAGGATTTCGTAGCTCATGCTCCCTTCCCCAGCAGTGGCACGCAGCTGGTGCTGTCCCCGCCCATTAGAGGCACTCTCTCACAGTCCCCTGCTCCCCCACTGCTTGCAGGAGCACATGGCTTGCACTTCACCACCACTGGGGCGGGTTTTACTCTCCCATCCCCGGCAGGAGTTCATAACACTGACTTGGGCTGCTCCCAGCAGCTTTCTATGACTTGTGTCTCATGCTCCTTCACTCTCAGCAGTAAGGCATGGGTCGCTTTAGCCCCATCTCCATGGTGGTTGTTCACATTTCCCAGCACATGGCAAGAGTTCAAGCCTTATCCCAGCAGCCACACACATGTTCTTCTCAGGCAACTGGAGATCTTGTGCTGGCCTGGCTTTTACAGAGTGGGCACATTGTTCATCCAGCATCTCATTCACTCCCAAGAGGCAGTGTTAAAATATCCTACAAAGAAAGAAGCAGGTTTATTTGCTTGTTTACTGAATCACAGATTGTGCTATTCCATGTAATTCTTTTTTAAAGTTCTAAGAATGTATTTGTAAGAAAGAACCCAAATATGCTTTAAAAGTAGACTGAAACTTGTGAATGCATCTCTTTGGGATTGGGAAATCAGAGATAAAAAGTACAGTTCAATGTATGTCTAAACAGAAGGAAACCCCATTGACTTCAGTGGGACTTCCAAAAAACTTGCTGAAGTGATTCTGCAAAATGTCAGAGGCAGTGGAGAGATACAAGTTCATGGAACAGTGTCCCCTAAATGAATACCAAGAATTTCTTCTCAAAGCACTGTTTCCCTATGCCCCCAAATTAATCACAGTCAGTCCAACTACTCCTTCAAGAAAATATAAATAAATAACGGAAATGTGTGTGGGATTTTGTTTGTTTGTTTTGGCAAGCATTTACTTTAAGTTTCTTCTCAGTAGGAAGTTCTGTAACTTTCAATTGTTGGCCCAATTATGGGTTAGATATCTTGTGTCTGTCTAAAATATATTGCTGCTTGGAAAATCAATGTCTTTTCATACTTTGCTTCTGAACTTTAGAGACCTCCCCCAGGAACAAAAGTAGTTTATGCCCAAGAGAAGTTCTTCATCTGACCAGAGAGAAGTTCTTCAAAATTAAGAAAACTGTATGCTTGTCATCATTTAGCCCCTTTATGACATGTAATATTTTATCTTGTTCTTGTTTTCAATGACATAAAGGAAGCAGACATGAGAAAAGCAAAATAAAAGTGAAGATTAGGAAAAATGCTATATCTGTGCAGTGGTCGTTCTTTTTGCACAAGATGGGGGAAATTAATGCAACTGGGATTCTTACACTTCAGAACATGGAACTTGAGCTTTTAACATGTGATACGACTGGACAAAGGATTATCTTGTTTGAATGTGCATGCAAATTTTGTTTTATGTGTTTTCACTCATTCTCACAGTGAACTTGCAGGCAGAACAATATGCATGTACCTCCATAGCAAAGTGATTCTGCGCTGAACCAATGGGAGATGGTGGACCATTGCTTCAGGACAACCAGGCTGGCAAATGAACAGGCTCCTGATCCAGAGGTTGAGGACATGCATCTCCTCAGTTGCCCTATTGGTTGCATTTTTGGGACTTAACTACAAGACACAGCTGTCTCGTGAAGGACAAGAGGGCTTCAGAAGGCATTGGTGGCTTTCCATACTCTGAATGAATGAAGGCAAAAAATGGCCAAAGAAGACCATCAGGACCTCAGTTTGGGCAAGAGGAGGATAGCTAAGATAATTGAATTTACTCTTGAGAGTAAATTCAATTTACTCCAGCGTGGGGGAATAAATGTGGTAGAATCACAGCAACAAGCCTCCTGATTCTCCTTCCAACACTCCCAGAGTGGTAATGCTATTAGTGATATGCCAGACATCATGCTTGACAAAGCTATGGATTCCTGAGTGTTGTGGATCCAGTACCTAGGGATTTCTAAGATTTCCACACATAGGAAACCCACACATGAGTCAATATAGCCCATTTCCTTGCTTCCACTAGTTGGCAGACAGGCTGCCTACCTGCCTAACCATAGTGGAGGAGATGACCTGGTTACGGTGCTGAGCAGAATCCACAGCCTGAATACTGACACTGCCCTACGAACTCCATACCAATGTTTTGGGAAGAGCTTCTGTCACCCCACACCATTGAGGTCATCCCATCAGACTTGCTATCCAGCTAAGCTGAAGTCTTACCCAGCCCAGGCAACACCTGTCAGCTCTACAGGGAACCCAGCATTTGAAAAAAGGATACTGCTCACTGGGATCATGCCATATCTGGAAAGAATGTGGCAATGGTTTTTCAAATTATTTATCGTAGTCTTTGAAACAGAAACTTGATTGCTATGCAGGCTCCCATGCTAAGTATCAGACTATACTTGTTGGAGTGGAAAGGCAATGCTGTTGCACCCACATGACTTTTTTGTCATTTGTAGATTGTGGATGGTGATTTGTGTGACTCATGGCATTTACCTCTAATTTTTACTCTCATGCATGAGGAGAGTATGCAGTCCACAATGAACGTCATGTTTCCATTGTCCCTATGGTTTGGGACATGCTTCTGAGAACTCCAGCCTTGCTTTCAGCTTGGCTTCAGAAATAAAGCTGTTAGTGATGGGTGTGATATAGAGTAGTGGTTAGGGCATTACTTACATCTCCATTGATGATATAGAATTCACCATAGGACTGCCACTTTCTTGATCCTTCTTATATATTTATATGGGTTATTGATAGAAAATGTGTGAAGCTCATTTGGTTTGCAGTTATTATTTCTTTCTGGTAGGAAAAAACTAAAGAATGTAGGAAGGCATCTTAGATACTCCATTGAATTTTCCTCTGAGAAGTGTGAGAAAGTGCTTACAGACAGAGAGCTCCTAGCATGATGCAGCTATTCCATATTTTTTTCATTAACACATTGTCTGCAGGGACACAAAAAATGACAGAAGCAGTGGGGAACTATGGGAGGGTTATGAGTAGAAGACAATGACGTATCTGGATCCCCTGCAAAATTATGCAAAGGAAGCAGGACAATGGCACCAGTTGATCCTTATTTGGATGCAACCTAGAAACCTAACTCAAAAGGGAATATAACACACATGTGTGCACAGGCTCCCATAGCAGTGTGAGCTGAGCCTGTGGCAGCAGGCGCTGAAAAAAAAAGTATCAAAGATCTTCTCTAGCTTGCTTAATTAAGTTCAGTAGCACTGAGGGTAAACATGAAGCACTGATTCCACACCTCAAATCTGAGCTATTTTGAAATTTGAGATAGATTTTGCAGTCCATCCCAACCTTGTGCAAAGCATTTACTCTTTTTTCCTGATTCTCTTTCTGATTTAAGCTGTTTGTCCTAAGCTTACACACTAGAATGCAGTAAGCCCCTTTCCCAGAAGATGGGGAACTAAGATGTGTTATGCTTCATCAACAGAAGGTCACCAAAGAGAGGACTGAATGGTACTGGCATCTGTGTGTTTTACTGGATTTCTGTTTAAAAGAAGCATATTTTGTGGTTATGGGGAAAATGTTTTGACTTTAAGCTATTGAATTCCATTTCCAAATTACACTGTAGCTTAATCTGAAGCATAAGTCACTTGTGGTGGACAACCTTATATTTCATGACTTCTGCCTGATATTTTAGCTGTCTTTTGGGTTGGTTGAGGATACCTGCATTATTGCTTCATTCTGGAACACATATTGCATTTCTAAACCAGTGGAATTGTATCTGCCGTTGCTTGAACCACTGTAGTATGTTAGGCATAAGGAAGTGAATATTTTACCAATGCCTCACTGGCATCTCTGTCTCACTCTCCCTCTGTCAAATATTCAACCAATTAATTAGATGGCAGCCTCAAAATACCTGGGTTTTATTACATATTCAGCGACAGAATATCACTTTTTTATTCTTTTGATGTGAATCAGAATGCTGTGCCTGTAACTCCTGTATTACTGAGCACTCTCTTCCCAAGCTCCCCCTCCCTCTTTGTTCATAACCTATTTCATCCTGTTCTGATTTATGTCTGTTACGTGTGTATGGTCATGAATTTTAAGTGAATTCCTATGAATAAAAATAGGTCAGTTGCTTGTACAGATTTGTGGAGGGGGGGGAACGGACCCACTGATGCCTTTTTAGTCTCTCGTCTGAAGGGCTCAATTTTGAAATACAGATCAGTCAAGGTTTACAACACCACTATCAGGGAGAGCTCCTGAAATGCCTGTGCAGAGTTCCCCCTCCTTTTCCTTTAATGCTTAAAGCTAAATCAATTTCTTTCAAGGATCATCTTTTCTTTTAGGAATCTTTGAGTTAGAAAAAGGTGGGGAAGAGATTCTTGTTCCCTGAATCATTAATTATAGATATGACACAGTATAGATGGCCATTGTCACATGCCTGACTTCTGTCACTGTACAGGCTTTCTTCGAACTGTTTACTTCTACTGTTAAAACCCAGGAGCTAATTATGTACCAGCTGTCACTTTACCTGCACAATTCTTAAGCAAGTTTCTGAAAGTCAATCAGTTGGGCTCCCTGCTGGGGGATAGCAATTAATTCGAAGCATGTTTGCAAAGCAATTTGGGTGTTTTAAATACTGGACAGTGCTGTCACGTTTTCTCACTTTGCTTCACATTAACAAGGCTACACGTGTTTTGTTTTAATTGGAAACTGAGATGTTCTTTCCTGGACACTAAAGTTATTTGCAGGTTTCATGTCAATATAGTGAGGAAGCCTTGTTTTGTAATTCTGCAAGGTTAATGATTCAGGCTTATAAACAAGTTTTTATATCTAACAATAAACCACCCTTTCATTTAAATTTTAATGAGTTAATGATGTACATAGAACTACTTGGTTTGCATAAACAGAAACACACCAAATTGAAACGTTCCATGGAAGGTATAACTTATCTCTGTAAACGTATCAGCTATATACAGAAATATTAACTTTAGTGATATTATTATTATTATTATTATAACATTTCTATGCCGCCCCTTGCCGAAGCCTCGGGGCGGCTTAGAACACAGTAAAATACATTGAAATACAATATATTGAAATACAATAGAACATAATAAATTACCATTAAATACAAAAATACAAAAATACAAAAAATACACTGAGTTTCAAACATAATAATATAAAATTAAAAATACCAGTATAAAATAAGTAAATAAATAGTATAGGAGGAGAAAAGAGAAGGAAGAAGAAGTTGCCCTGGCCAGATCATATGTTTTAACAATTAAAATGATGTTTAAATAAAAAGGTCTTTACCTGGCGCCGAAAAACCAGTAACGACGGTGCCAGGTGGACCTCTTTGGGGAGTGAATTCCATAGGTTGGGTGCCACTGCAGAGAAAGCCCTCCCCCGAGTACTTACTCTCCTAATTTCTTTCATGGAGGGTTCCTGGAGAAGGACTCTCCCGCAGATCTCAAAGGGCGGTCGGGCATATACGGACGTAAGCGCTCGTTCAGGTAGCAAGGACCCAAGCCGTTTAGGGCTTTATAGGTCATAATCAACACCTTGAATTGGGCCCGGGCTTCAATGGGAGGCCAGTGAAGCTGACGGAGGACTGGAGTCATGTGAACATAATGCCCCGTCCCCGTCAGCAACCTGGCAGCTCTATTTTGCACCACAGTAACCCATAAGTTAAACTCCAACAAGATAATTACATGGCAAAATAAAGGATGTATGTGGTGGACATATAGTTGTAAAGAGGACCATTACTGATGCAGTGATGTGAAGTGTATTGTCTTCTAATGTATAATGACCATTGGTAGGGTTTGGTGCCGTTCTCCTGCTATTTCAGCTTACAGAGTACAAAAGAACCCTACTGTTATAGCACACTAGAAAATCCACAATAAAAATTGGAACGCTAACATAAAACTGGACAACAGAAATATCGATAATGTTTACATGAAGAGGTAATTATCAGACAAACTTTCTGAGCATGCTACATTTTTTCTAGCTTTTATGCAACTCTCAGCTTCATTTTATTCTAGTGTTAGTGCCAAGTCTAAAAATGCAGAGAAAGTAATAGAATTGCACACCTCTTATATAATGATGACATTAACTTATTTGCTGAATCTCCATCTAGATTCAGAAGCATTGTAACAATGATGCAATGTTTTAGTGCAGGTATTAAAAAAGGCAGTTGATATTAAACATCTGCAGTTCTCTTCACAGTAGTGCAACTGAAGATCCTCTGCAATAGGAACTGCCACTGAACATGAATGTGTAGGTTCTCTTAATGGTGAATTCATCTACAAGGCCATTGAAAGCAAACTGATATTATCAACATCTTCATCCCTATCTAATATTCCTATAGACCTGCCTTTTACAACCTGGTGTTTTCCAGACATTTTGGACAGTTTGTCTCAAGCTGATGAGAGTTGAATTCCAACACATCTCAAGAACAATAGGTTTGGGAAGCTAGTGCAAACAAAGACCTGGTTTTTAGGACACGAGAGTCTACCCTGGTCTAATCCCCCTCTATGCCAGGCAGTTTTGTATGACATCCCTGAGTGCTTAGTTTAGTGTGGCTTGTGGTTTGAACCTTCAAGGGTTCACACCACCAGGAGGTTTAGTCAACCCTCAAATAAACCATTACTTGTACAGTATTGGAGTTATATGAGGGGTGTCTAACTCTGAACCCTCCCCCCATTGCCTCCAGGGATGATGTGATGTGGCAAGCCAGGTACCTGGCACACTGCAATAGCCCTTAGAGATGTAATAATAATCCACAGTAGGCCATGACCCAGAGATTCCATGAGTGAGGTACTACTCACTCATGGTGAGATTTTTACCAGTTCTCCTACAGCCCTGAAAATGTACTGCAGTATGTTGGAGAACCTTTTCAAGCACAGTAGAAAGAGGCACGGGAGGCTGCAGAGGGAAGAGGGAGTTGACAAAAACAAAACAAAGCAAAGCAAAACAAAACAAACTCCCTCTTCTGAGAGTAGAAGCATCTGGTGGATTGTAAATCCTTTTACTAACAGAAAAGATTCTTCCACTGTCAGAACACAAACAGCCCTGCTGGATCAGGCAAAGCTGCATCTAGTCCTGCATTCTGGTCACTTCCAGCTGCCCATGATACACCCACAACCAGGACCTGACTGTAACAGTACCCTCTTTCCTGTTTTTGCCAGTACCTGATTCATATAGACATACTGCCTTCTGAGATAACTTACAGCCATCCGGACAAGTAACCGCTGATAGCTTTTCCTCCATGAATTAGGCCAATTCCCTTTAACTTGGTGGCCATCATCCCTTGTGAAAGTGTGTTCTATAGTTCAAGTATACACTGTGTGAAGAGGCATTTCTTTTATATGTCCTGAACCTCCCTGCAATCAGTTTCATGGGAAGTCAAGATTGGGATCTAATATTATGAAAAGAGGGGGAAAGCGTACCCCTCTCCAGTTGCTCAACATCATGCAAAGGAGGGCTGTTCTGGCTCCTTTTAGAGTTTAAATAATGAAAACTGAATGTAGAGCCACGAATAAAATACATGCTTATTCCATGGCTATAGTAAGTGTTCTGATGCTGGTTGAAATTGCATTGATATTAATCTGCAAAGTGATGATAAAGTTCAGAATGTATCATTCAGATACCTGAGTGGAAGGCTATAAATGCCAAGAACTGAAGGAAGCAGAAGATTAGTGCTTCTATGCACCCAGAAAAGCAAGGTATTAAGGCTGCAATCCTAAACCCACTTACCAGGAGCAAGCCTTATTGAGCATGGTAGGACTTACATCTCGTTAGATATAATGTAAAAGTATTTAAGGGATTTTGATCACCTGATTCTGCAAGTGCATCAAGCTTATCATCCTTCTGAACCCAGCCAGCCTAAGTATCCATAAAGGAAAGAACTGAAAGATGGCAATTCAGTGCCTTCACAGAGAAGCGCAGATGTGGGTTTATCATTAGAAATGGTGAAACAGGTCCACCCAAAGCTCAATTGTAGGATTTAGAATGTATATATGAAATTGCTGCTAAGAACTATCAAATATATCTAACATAGCTCACAGATACAAATGTAGACAATGGGAGGATAAACTGGAAACAATGGAATATATAATTATTGGCTTCTGTGGCTTATCCTATATAAAATTCCTTGCTAGACAGAATCAGGCTGCAAAACTAATTTACTGCCAACTAGGAATGACATACATATAAACTAATCAGCTGAGAACTGCCTTTGCTGTAAATATAGTTTGCCTGACCTATTTTTAGGGAAAGACCTCTGATAATGGGTTAACCCATAGATGAAAGCCAATCAAAGACAAGGCTTTAAAAAAACTAAACCCTAAAACATTTACTCCAATAGATGTGGCAATACGTTTAACACAAAGTATTAGAAAGGTGAGAGAAATTAAGAATGAGAGACTAAATAAGGGTAAATCCTACCCTTAAACATAAAATATATCTGAAAATGTAAGATAATTCCTACAGAGCTGTCTATAATTCCTCCAAAGCTGCCACTGGAGTTGTTCCAAATATATGTCTCATCATTGTTAACAGAATGTAAAGTCATTTTCCAGGTTAATATTTCCTAATCAACTATTGATTCTCTGTAAGGAGAGTTTGGAAATGTCAGTTTCTTTATATGAGTAAGTACAAAGACACCCAAGGAAATAAAAAGAAACAAAATTTATATTAAGAAGTAGTTTGCTGATTTGCTCAAAATACGTGGTATGTATTATCACAATGATCCTTATAGCAATTTTGCAAGACAGGCCAATGTTATCCATGTTTCTGAGATCTATAATGTAGATCTGTTGTTGATCTTAATTCAATAGTGTTTTAACTGGATGTTATTTTAAAACACTTGCATGTGCTTTTATTTGATTTTAAATGGTATCATTCCATTTATGTATTGTTGTTTTAATTGTAGATTTTATTCTTGTTAGCCACTATGAAAATATTTTCTCAACAGGGTGGATATAACTGTAGTGCAACAAAATCAGATAAATAACTGTGGCACTAGTTCAGATCATCAAGTAAATTTCTTTGATTCTTCCAAGGATTTGAACCAAGGACTTTAATTCCATGGACTTAACCGTGGGCTATACCACCTGGCTAGTCAAAAATCTCTATTTCTGTTCAACCAAAACAGAATGCAAATAGAAATGCTCCTTGTTTCCCGTTCCAGTATCCAGACTATGAATCTGCTTTGAAAAACATCTGGACTTGGGGATCAAAACCGAACTAATTTCATTGAGGTGCTTCATGAGTTGACCTCAGCAATACAAATGTGAATGCCAGACACAGGCGACCTATGAAGAATCCTTCGTAGGTCAGAATCTAGTAGAAATACCTTTAAATTGCTAGCAAAGTAAAGTTGACTTATTCCAGGCAGTTAGTGCCACTAATCATGGTTTCCTAAAATAGAAGCACCTGAAGAGGCAGAGAAATGCATTAATAGAGGGAAATCAGATAAATTTAATCACTTTTTCTGCAATGTTGATTCGACTGCTTGGATAAGGGAAGGCAGGAGCTGGTACATCCCTCCAGTGCAAATTTCCCTTCATGTAAGTGTGCTTCCTCCCCGGTAAGTAGCACTTATTATGCAGGATCAACCTAGATTGCCCCAACGAATCTTAACAAAAGCAATTCCTAGGACTGTGTAGAGGGGCAGTGACCCTGTGTTGATTAAATCCCACAATGAATCTAATCCAAACAAGTTTTCTCCCAGGAGGCAATATCAGGGCAAGCTTAGTTCCTATTTCAATGAAATAATATTCCATACTAAAGAGTCTCCAAAGGAATCTGACATTTAGAGATGATCCTGAAGATATGGATGGACACTAGGTAGTTTTGACTGCACTGAAGCAGTAAGACCCATGTTGATGTTCTGTGTAAATGGTTGAAATGCTGTGCCAAACATCAGCTTTGCAATGGCAATTTATGTCAATGATTGCCAATTTACATCAGGAAGGCAACACTTAAAAACACAGGTAGCCCTGCAGTTGCCCTACTGCCTGCTTTTTCTCGTTTTCTCACTTACCTTGGGTTGTGTAACTGATTTCTGCATCTGTAACCAGCTCTCTTCCCTCTGCTGTCTCTTTCCAGTACCTCCTCCAAGAAATTATGGCTCCATACAGCTCTGAAATACTATGTCCTCTAATTTCATGCATCCTTGCCTCATATCCAGGTTGTTTGATATTGGAAATATCAATTAGAGATAGGGTTTCCATGTATACATCACCAAAGTAGAGGAAACCTATCCCTCCCACCCCAAAATAATTGGAAACCAGTTTGCATAGAAATGAAAACCAGGAAAATTGACTAGGTGACCAGAGTGCCTTCTTGGTCTTCTGTCCAGAACCAGGTTAATGGCTCAAGGCTCCCGTTTACCATTCCTATTTTTTGTCCTTAAACCAGGCTTGAATGGCATAGCACGTCAAAAAGAGGCCTGGCTTCTGTCCCTTTATGAGACTAAGCCCAGTTAGTCTACTCACCATGACATCTATCCTTAAAAAGAAAAAAATCCCCATTAGGCTCCTTGCTGCTCTCAAGTCTCATCCTCATCCTTTCCTTATGTTTTAAGCCATGATGGGTTGCAGTACATTCTGGAAGCCCATTTGAATAGTTCATCATGATTTGCTATGTCATATGAACCCAAGTAGCCTAGGTGATATGAAGCTTTAAGCAACCTTCAGAGAACCCATGGGTGTGTCTAGGGCTATCTGAGGGTTATTTAACCCCTACAGGATGCAGAGCTTGCTAGTTCAGATAACATACCAGGTTGCAGTGTGCATCTGCCACAGCTTGCATATTCAGAACAGCACCCAGCATGCTCCATAGCCCACCTTGGCTTTGATAAGTCATGATGGGCTGCAGTGATTGTAGCCCTGAATCTCTGTATCACACACATTTAGTTTCATAGAAGGAAACCAGTTTAGACTTCACTACTCTTTTTTTAGCTATAAGAAATGAAGAGTAAAGAAGCACATCTCCCCTGCTTTGAGAAATGCAGTGGGCCAAAATGGACATTACTTTAAATAGGTGTTTAGCAACCATATTTTTTTCCTCTTCCTTTTGCATTTTGTTTCGTAAGTGCAGGGAGGGCTCCTGATCTAGACCGGGACCCTAACTTTGGGGTAGGGAGCTTTTAAGGTCTAGATCAGGTTACTTGCAACTACTCTAGAAGTGATACACTAAAAGTGATACACTTCCCACTATGTGCTGGTTCTTCCTGATACAGATTTATGTACACACAGTAGGATAACCCCAATGGACAGATTACCATAGCAACTTCTCTCAAAGGTACATTTTTATAACTTGTTTGCTGCTCACTGAATTGGTATATGAGAGAAAAATTATTATTATTATTATTATTGTTATTATTAATTATTCAGCCTATTCCAAGTGGTAGGACTCAAGGTGGTTTACAACCATAAAAACACAATTAAAACATAAATAGGAATTTACAAATATATTTTAATGAGAATATATTATGTAAAATACCAAAATTAAAAATACTAAAAATATATAGGATAAAATGTCTCCAACAGAGTCTCACTGCTCCAGACTATTCCCAAAGGCTTGTTGGAACAGAAAGACTTTGGCCTACCTGCTAAGAGATTACCTCCTTAAGCAGCGAGTTCCAGAGCCTGGACACAGCCCCTGAGAAACTCCCCCACCCATGCACTTTCCTCACGTGAGCCTGTGAAGTTGTTGGGACTAAGAAAAGGGCATCCCAAGAAGATCTTAGGCCTGGGCAGGCTTATAAGGCAGCATATGGCTTGGGCATGAGTTGTTAAAAGCTTTAGAAGCCACAACTAGTAGGAGCTTCTGAACACTCCTCAGAGGCAGCCCTATGTAGAGCACATTACAGTAATCCAAGTAGGAGATCACTAGGACATCTCTAGGAATGAGCACAGCTGGTACACTAGTTCTCACTGTGCAAATTGCACTCTGGGCTATGTCCAAATCCTGTGCAGCCACCCTCAGGATTGAATCTAGGAGTACATTCAAGGCTTGTGCCTTCATGAGGAGTGCAGTCCCATCTAGGACAGGGTAAATTCCTTTTCTTTCAACTGGCCAAGAGCATCTTTGCCTTGCCTGGATTAAACTTCAGTCCAGACCCTAATTTAGTGCCAAAAGGCTTTCTTGGCATGAGATGGAAAAGAAAAATAGATCTGGGTGACATCAGCTTACTGGTGACATTTACCAAAGTGACCAAAGCTGCTTCCTTCGATAACCAGGTCTGTAATCTTGTAGACTGAAGTGGATCTAGAGATCATCCTGAAATCTCATCCCGATAATCTGTGGAGTTGGGAGGCCTTCCCATACTTTAATAACTTGCCCAAAAATGGAATATGGAGACTGGTAAATAATTATCTAATACAGTGGGATTCAGGGAGGGGGGTTTCAGCATGGTTTCACCTCTGCCCCCTTTAGGCCAGCTGGGGCTCTGCCTTGACTAAAGGAGTCATTAGCCTCACCACATACACAGTAGCCCAGTCCCCCTGCTTGGGGGAAGGGGATCCTAAAGTACCTTTTAAAAAAAATCTGGATTCAGGTACAAACAAAAAAGGCACCTGTAAAAAGTGAATGGCAGAGCATTGTGGCTATGATGGAAATACAGTGTTTTTGTATGCATTTATACTTGATAAATTAGCTGTGACAGTAGCAAGGCCATTGAATATACAGTATAATGAATAAATCTGTGATCTTGAGTGTGCTTTGAATCATTGGTGCGATTAGAAATAAGGAATGCAGTGTTAGACTTTAGGATATAATAATTCCATTGTATTCAGCATTCTCAGACCACATCTGGAGCATTGTGCTCCAGTTCTTGGTGCTGCATTTAAGAAACATATAGAAAAATTGTTCAGAAAATGAATCACAATATGAAAGATGGCTTCCGGGAGAAAAAGTAGAAGGAAGCGTCTGTTTATCTTGAAGAATAGAGGGGGAACTTGATAATACAAAGTCTCTTTGTTGTCCTTGGTTTGGAGAATACATTTTATGGACATGTAAAGAGTTGGACTTTGAATGCTTTGAATTTGCTGGTCATGCTTGCTTCTGAATAACCCAGTTTTCATTTCTATTTAGATATAAACTGGATTTTTGTATTGTGCTAGCATTTCAGTGTTAACTTCTGAATAACATAGGAACTTAGAAACAATGCAAGTCAGAAGGGGTCTCCTGGGCCATCTAGTCTGACCCCCAACTCCAGCCAGCTCCACTCATGTAATACCCAACATGTGGTTGTCCAATCTTTCCTTGAACATTCTCACTAATGGGTCCTGAACAACCTCCCTTGGAAGCTCATTGCATATCTGAGGGGTCCTAACCATCAGAAAATACTTCCTGACATCCAACCTGAAGCCTTGTTCCTTGAACTTTGCCCCATTGGAATGTGTCCTGCTCTCCACTGCAGGGAAGAACAGGTCACGGCCCTCCTCAACATGACACCCCCTCACATACCTATAAGTCACTAAAAGATCCCATTGGAGTCTCCTCCAGGATGAAAAAACCCAGTTCCCTCAATCTCTCCTCATATGTCATTCCTCCCAACCCAGCTACCATTCTTGTGACCCTGCGCTGAACCAATTCCATTCTATGTTCCTTCTATAATGTGGAGCCTGAAACTGGATGCAGTACTCTAGTTGTGGCCATACCAGAGTTGTGTACAGTGGTGTTAACACCTCTCTGATCTGCAAGCCACACTTCTGGCTATACATCCAAGGGTGGCGTTTGCCTTAATTTTTCTTAACTGCCACATTCCACTGCTGACTCATGTTCATTCTGCTGTCGACAAGTACCCCAAGATCCCTTTCACAAGTGCAGCTTTCCAGCCACTTGTCCCCCATCCTCTACCTGTGACACTTGTCCCCCACCTACTTCCACAGCCTGTCCAGATCATTCTGGATCTGGTTCACCTGCTCCTCTGTTGGGGCCACTGCCCCCATTTTGGTATTATCTACATCAGGTGTTGTCAAACTTTTTAAACAGGGGGCCAGTTCACTGTCCCTCAGATTGTTGGGGGGCTGGACTATACTTGAAAAAATATATGAAAGAATTTCTATGCACACTGCACATTAAAAATAAATGTAAATTAAAATAAATAAAACATTAATTAAAATTAAAAAATAATTAAAAATGTTTGCTCCACTCCCTTGGGCTGCAGCAGACACCCAAGATGAGGTGGGGAAGAGCAAGCTTCGTTGAGCAAGCTGCAGCCGCCTTGCCAAGCCTGGGGCCCACTGCTCGACAGCGGTGGCGGCTTGCACATTGAAGGGTGTGGCTCCCGCGCACTTGGAGACGTGGCTCACATACTTAAAAATGGATTTAAAAAGTTATATTTTTCTTACCTTCAATCCTTTAGTGTCTTTGCCCTCTTCTGTTTCCTGTTCCGTATTCCTGCTCTGTATATGCATGCAATGGTGGGGCAGGGTGGGGAAGTGCCGGTGCACCCACAGTTGAGCTTTTACAATTAGGTGTGTGTGCTGGCTCTCTGCTCAGTTTCAAAGAATGCCTGCGCCGGCTCAGAGCTTTCAGACTCACTTGGAGATCATTTTCTCTGAGCGAGTCCAAAAGCTCTGAGGCAGGCCGGATAAATGAGCATGGTGGACCAGATCCAACCCATGGGACATAGCTGAGCATTAGACATTTAGATGCTTTCTTGTGGACACTCAAGGAGGTTGTTTTTAGTTGTTCTTAAGAGTGGGTCTTAAAATTTTTGTCACTGAAATCATTCTCCCACCTCCAGATTCTGAAATAAGGCCTCTGTTTTATATTCTTGTCAAGTTGTAAAAGTAGCCAGGCACTTTCCAAATAAGAATGAAAAACGTAAGTGTTTAGAATTTTGCCTTATTGCATAAAGCCTACTTTACATTCAGATTGGTGAAGGCTGCCCCTTTCTTGCCCATGTTTAGAGCAGTCTCTCTATCAATATGCTGTTGCACTAGCAGCTGGTTGCTTTATTTTCTTGTAAAATCTGAGTGAAACTGTTTTGCATCCTAAAAAGAACATAAGAAAGAAATATTGCTTTTTCTGATATGACCTGTGCTATCAAAACTTAATTTCAGAGGATGAAAGCTGAGTGATGCATCACATGCAAGCAATACCCTCTGTGTATTTTTCCTTGAGGAAAAAAATATTTCAAAAGATAATGCTTTTGAGTGTAGTACAGCACATAAAAACTAAATTTGCCAAGTTCCACAAAATAAATTATGCTTGCTATATAAAATTTCTTGAATTAATTGGGTATTCATAAAAGTTACTGTAGTAATCTCTAAAAATGTTAATATGTGTGCAATTACATTATTTCCACGAGATGTTTGAAGCTGGCTGTACGGCAGAAGGTCATAGAATTACCCCTGTCATTTTGAGGCCAACTCAATGTAATTGCCATTTTTGCTTTATTTCAAATCATTATAAAATGGGGATTAGCAATAGGTTGACCAGATGTATCACACTGTTGCCTTCACTATATTTGAAGGGTACAATTACATACCCATCTGATTCATTTCTTACTCACATTTTTTGTCTGTATTAAGAAAATGGAACAATGCAGCTAGAGAATCCCACATTAATTGCCATTCCGAATCCCCCACCCATTTTGTTTTGTTAAACAATTCTTCTTTTGTGTGTGTAACTGGCCCTTCTCTTACGAAAGGCTCATCTATACAATGACCTCTTAAATCACAGAGGCTGTTCAAAAATATGTATGGCCTCTTAATATTCAAGGGAAGTTCATTTCATATAAATAATTGGACTAAGCTGAATAAGGGTGGGGAAAATGAACAGAATGTTCAAGTATTATGGGTGATATTATAAGTGGCAGATAATATGTTTAAGTAATAGCTTGGCTTGAAAACTCTATGTGGGAATTATTTTTCCCTTCACCAGGAATTTAGTTGCTAGAGCAATCGCCTTGCATTAAGAAGACACGTTTCCCAAATTGTTGTGATTTAAGAGTAAAAGGTTAGTTCAGACCAGAAAATTAGTTTTGAGGCAGTTGTAATTAGAGATGGATAAAATGGGACGTAGATAGTGGCAGCTGTGAAGTGCTATAGATGACTGATGGAACAAATCAATAAAGACAGGCAAGAAATCTTTCTAGGGCATCTTATGCTTGGGTTGGGATTTTTAAAAAGTCACATGGAAAGAGCAGCATGTTGCATAACCTTTTCCATGAAATGGCAGTAAAGAACATTGAAGAACAGACTGCAAAACCCTCCTTGGGCACAGCACAGATGGCCCAGCTAGCTGGGCACAGCTCTTGAAAAACAAAAAGGGATACTTGCATAAATGAAGTGCTGACTGATGGTTATGGATCGTTCCCATCTGCTACACCTAAAGCAGCGAGCAGCAGATACAAGCAAATTGACTTCCTCTCCCCGCATGCCCAGGGATATGGGATGAGTCTCAACAACTCTGTTTCAAGCCTATTCTTGGAACTGCACAGAGTTGAAACTCTCGTGGGACATCTAGACCAACTATTTGCCCTGAAGCAGTTTACTTACATTGTGATACTACACCATTATCTTGCACAAACGGTCCTTCCTGTCGAGAAAGCCTGGGGGTCATTGTTCACAGTGACATCCTTACAGTTGTGGCCAGCTGTTCCACTTCTCTGTACTCCACAGAAAGGAAAGACAAATGGAAATTGATTGCAGTAAATGCAGTTGCTACAAGAAGTCAAATATGGTGGGCTTTATATCACAAATTGTAAGTGTAATATATGAGTCAATAAACAGAGTTGTCTCAAAGGGTGCTTTTGCCTCAGTAGAAAGTACAAGTTGTATAAATAGGACTACTCCACTTTTGTGGACTCTTCTTTCCTACTAGAGATCTCCACACAAAATCTTGTTCTGACTCCAGTCCAGGGACCTCCAGGGATCAGGGGCTGCTCTTCAGAAGATGGAGAAGTGTAGGAAGGCAGGAGTCCTAACTTGTGCAAGCAGCAGCACCCTTGGCTAAGACTAATCCACCGGTGGATACAAACCATACCTCTGGGGGCTGCAACACAGTTGGTGCACATGGTCGGATCCCTCAACTTTCCTCCTGTTCCCTGCCAAAGCCAATGAATTTTTGAAAATCGAATATAAAAATCATTATTTTTTTTACCAGCTAGCTGGATGCTCTGGCATCCAGTTGCTTTCCCTGTCCCCTGGCCCAGAAAATCTGTTTGGGCTTGTATGGGGAGAACCCTGACTCTGCCCTACCATCCTTTACAGCAAACAGAACAGATTAAGCAAGCAAAGCAAAGCTTTTCCAGATTAATGCTTCTGGATGCTGGAAAATCCAGAGTAGAGATGCAACCTGTTTTGGAGACTGCTTTCAGATTACTATCTAACCATTTTCTTAAGTTTCAGACTGTGCGTGACTTAAGCATCAAGGGGACCTTCCTTTCCACCTCCACCTTCACCCCCACACGCTGCCCACCTACCCACTGGTAGAGTGCGGGGGCATCTCTCACACATTACTGTCTGCTCAGATAGATTTGCCCCGTTTGGAGGGAGAGGCAGTGGAGCAAGAGGTTGGAGGCAATGGCAGCCACAAGGTGATCTAGTGAAGTCTCCTAGGCAGAGTATGATAATCTGCCTACCTTGGAAAGGGTGAAAGGCTTTTCAGGGTGGGGGAGACAGACGCAGGAAAAGTCAGGAGATCACAGGTAAAGCACGCAGACCAGATACGCAGTCTTGGGCATTCCCATCACCCAGCCTGCAAGCAGCAGGAGCCATGCTGTGGATGGAGTCAGAAGGTTTAGTGAAAGAGAGTGATAGAGGGGAAGTTTCAGTTTAAATTCAACTCTTCACATGCACAGATGCTTCTCCCACCGCTCTGGTAGAAGGCTATGCTGATTTATATTGGTCAGTTAAGTTTCAATAGAAGAACTGCCCTTCTAAAGCTTCATTTTGGATTTGATATGATATGGAGAGGAAAAGAGGGAAGTGACCTGCTTATGACACCACCCACGTTTTATAACATCTTGCCAGAAAAAGCTTGTATATCTTCTGTGATCTTTGAGTTGACCTGATAAAGATACTTTTCTAAGATAGATTTTGGATTTTGCTTATTGCATACATGACCTTATGCTTGTTTGTTATTATGGTTATTTTTCATGGGAATTTGTATTTTAAATGTTGAAACTGTTCCGCAAAAGCACTAGTAGAACAGGCTATATAGCTCCATAGTAACTGTAAAGCCACACAGATAGCACTGTCTGGGGTGGTACTGGCTCTGTCATGTGTCACGGCAAGCAATTCTGTGTGGTCTGCATTGTTTGTGGTCCTTTGTCTGGATGTGCCTAGAGATCATTAAAAGGTTTCTATGCTAGTGTGGGTTCCACCCTTCATGTTCAGTCCACCTACTGTTGGCAGGTATTCCATCAGCCTGACAGTCAGTCTAATGCTGGGTGGCTTCTCCTGCAGAAGTTGTCACTCTTTCTAGGGTAGTCTTTGATTAGCTACATATGAAGACCATGATGACAGGTTTGGATTCGCAATGAACCAAGGTGAGGTGTGGAAACCACAGAGCAGACCATAGATTCTTAGTGTGGTTTCTAAAAACCAGCAGTGCTGTGCAAAAATTCATGAAAGGGTTTGGATAACACAACAGGAAATCCTGGACAAGAAGGCATCATGGCTTCCTGTTTTGTGTGAACCTGCCTGCTGTGTGTATGAAATGTCTTCTCAGCAAGATGGGTGGGTGGTGGTACAGTTGCTAGCAGGGCTGTGAAAGGCACTGAAAATATTGTTACCTCATTCCTTTCTGCTTTGCACTTGGAAAACATCCATAGTTCACTGGTGTAGCACATGCACGTGTGCAGAAGATCACAGGTTTGATTCATTCCATCTTGAGGCTGGACAGGAAGAACTGCCTGAAACCCTGGAGAACTGCTGCTGCTTAGTGTTAATTATACTGGACTAGATGGATAATGGTCAGACTTAGTATGTTCCTTGCAGACTTGCAGACTTTTCAGGGAATACATCATCAGATCCTGAAGAAGAGGAGGAAGAAGCAGTGTTTGGTAGGGGGGAATCAAAGAGGGCAGAAGCCTTTGAATTTCCATTAAGGTTGCTTCCTGTAGTTTCACAAGCTGGCTCTGAGAGCAGGCCTGTTTTAAAAGAGATGGGAGGATTTTCAGGAGAAGAGGTAGAGCAGGTACCCAACCATGCCCTTGATCATGATGAAGCACTGAAAGAGTTGAACTATTTGGTTAGAAGACTTGTGTGGATCTCATCAGCTGGTTTTGCATTAGTGGGAGCCACCCTGAGGGTGGAGCTGCATTACTACTAAGCCAGAGGGACTGGGTGAAGTTTCCAGTTTGGGTTCAACTCTCTTTACATGGGTAGAGGCTTGTCTTTTCAGCTTAATAGAAAGCTGTTAGAGTTACATTGTTTGTTGGCTGTGAAGTGACACTAAAGATCTTCACTGTGTTCTGTTTTGGACCCTGCAGGCAAGGAGGGAAGGGTGTGGCTCACAATGCTATGTACTTCATTGCTGGGAGTGTAAAAGATCACAGCTATACATTGCTGACATAATACTAGTTAGCTGTGACTCGGGTTGTGAGATCCTCCCCAGAATCCTGTCGTCTTCTGTTCAATGGGCTTCTTCTCATGCTTGGTCCTCAGTTAGGAATTGAGCCACGAGGACATCCACTAATGCCTGTGGGACTTCAGCTGCCCTACCAGCAAACTTCTGCAGCGTGTGCGGCACAAACAAAGACAGCAAGTCATGTGCTGCCATGAAAGAGGGCTGCCAGTCGCTCAGCATTCATGTGAGGTCATGTGAGGCATAGATGCTCATATAGTGGGTAGCATGGTCAACTTCCCTGTCATCGATGTCTTCTAGACTGTTGGCAAGATTTCAGTACTTGCTCACATCATCCGAGACACCAGTTATTGTCCTGTATACAAGTGAATGTACAAGTCTATATGATGCAACCTTCAGTAATGTGAAAGAATGTTGATCTAATGACTGCCCCACCCAGCCAGATGTGAAGAACTAATTCCAGCAATTCAAGCTAGCAGTTTAGAAATCTTCCTTGTGATCAAGTTTGCATGCCTGGTTTCAGATGCTCTGTGTTATTATAATGCTAGAAAACATATAATTTTAATATGCAGAACTCACATTTGCTTTTGAATGCCCAAATCACAGTTAAAAGTTATTTGTAAAATAGTGCTTTTCTGTTTGAAGACTAAAATTACTAATGTCTTCACCATTCCTACAGCATTTTCTAGAGATAGCTAAATTTTTTTATTAAACAAAGAATACTGTGGAGGCATGTATTGTATGCGTGCATTTGCATGTGTGTGAGCGAGCATGTGCGTGCGCACATGCTTATATATATATATGTTTCTAAATGCACATCCTTATTATAGAGCCAGCTAGTGGTTAAGAGTGTTGGACTGGACCTCAGGAGATCTGGGTCCTAGTCCCACTCAGCCACAAAATTCACCAAGTTGGCCACTCACCAATTCTCAGCATAACGTGCCTCACAGGGTTGTGGTTGGGGAAATAAAATGGAAAGAAACATAGAAACAGAAAGAGTCAGAAGGGTTCTCCCAGGTCATCTAGTCTGACCTCCAGCACCAGCCGGCTCCGCTCACGACGTGCCCACCATGTTCATGTCCAGCCTATCTTTGAACACCCTCACCGATGGGGCCTCAACGACCTCTCGTGGAAGCCCATTCCACACCCTCGGGGTCCTAACTGTCAGGAAGTGCTTCCTGGCATCTAAATAGAACCTTGGTTCCCTGAGCTTTGCTCTGTTGGAGTGCGTCCTGCCTTCCTCTTCAGGGGAGAACAGGTCTCTACCCATCTCCATCTGACATCCCCTCACATACCTGTATGTCGCCAACATATCCCCTCTGAGTCTCCTCTTC
>NW_025335268.1:48530622-48713186 GCF_004798865.1 Varanus komodoensis | reverse complement strand
ACATATCCCCTCTGAGTCTCCTCTTCTCCAGGCTGAAGAGACCCAGTTCCCTCAGTCTCGCCTCATACCCCATCCCCTGCAAACCAGCCACCAGCCTTGTGGCCCTACTCTGCACTGACTCTATAACCTGGCTATATCCTTTCTGTAATGAGGCGCCCTAAACTGAGCACAGTACTCCAGTTGTGGACACACCAGAGTCGTATAGAGTGGTAGCAATACCTCTCTTGATCTAGAAGCCACACTTCTGGCTATGCAACCAAGGGTGGCGTTCACCCGCTTGACCACTGCATCTCACTGCTGACTCATGTTTAGCCTGCAGTCAACCAGTACCCCAAGGTCCCTTTCACAAGTGCTGCTGTCCAGCCGCTTGTCACCTAACCTGTACTTATGACACCTATTCCTATGTCCCAAGTGCAAGACCTTGCACTTATCCACATTGAACGCCATTCTGTTGTCTCCTGCCCACTTCCATAGTCTGTCCAGATCCTTTTGGATCTGGAGTACCTGCTCCTTAGTTGTGGCCACTGCTCAGTTTTAGTGTCGTCTGCAAATTTGATCAGCAGACTGTTCACCCCTTCTTCCATGTCATTGATGAAAAGATTAAACATATCACAAAATGTGATGTTTGATTTTTTTTCTTTTTAGTGTTAGTTTAAAAAAATTAATAAAATATATATAAAAAAAAGATTAAACAGAATCGGCCCCAGGACAGAGCCTGGGGAAGAACCTTGCAAGCCATTTTAGGTGCCTTGCAAGTGGAAGAAAGGCAAGACATGCATAGAATGTTGTTATTTACCTATGCATGGGTGGATAGCTATGATTAAGTCCTCCAGGGAAAAGTGCAGCTCTGCATTTGCCTGCAGCAAGGACAAAGCTCTCTCTCAGCCTTTCCCAGGCTAAGGTTAGCCTGGCTCTCACGGACAGAGATTTCCTCGTATGTATACTTGCACATGTATAAATATGCACATACACTGTACAATGGTTTGTGTACTCTCTGGAGCCATTGAGTATGCAAGCCTTTTCTCCACACCAAACCCAGCCTGTGATGACAATAGGTTTTAATAGCTTCTTATCAATAGGAACATTTTGTTGTTGTTGCAGGCTCATTGGAGAAAATTTGTGACTTGGTTTTAAAACATATTTATGCAGTAGTTCAGCCAATATTACTTTCTAGAAGGAATACTTAGGACTGCATAAAGTGCTGAGAACATGCATTTTGACCTGATCCTATTATTAGTACATACTGTGAGCAAACATTTCATAAAACCTGGAGAAGGAAGAACCTTGAGAGAACAGTATTTCTGAGCAGCCCCATTTTTCTTGTCATTTTGTTCTCTCCGCTTTCCCATGATACTGAGTCTTACGAAAACTGACCTTCATTATAAGTTCCCCAAATAATTCACAAATGAATTTCTCTGGAGAGCAATAATAATGATGGCTATCAACATGGTTTCTTGATTTTACAGCCGGGTTACTGTTTCCTCAACTCTGTTTTGGTAGTATATTAAAGGTAATATGTAAAATCTTCAACTTGCTGTTTGTCTGATTGTGACAGCAGAGGAAGCAGAACTGTTTTCAGTTTATGGCAGTGCTATTCAGATGCACCTGCTGGTTGGCAGCTGTTCAGGATTATTGTGTGTTTCATAGTTATGGAAAGGGTGGCAACAATTCCAAATCAGATTTAGAATGGCTACTGAAGGCCTCTGTTTAAGTGTTTTATAGGCAGAGTTCCTGTTCTAATAGGAATATAACATTATAAAAAACATTATAATGTTTATAACATTATAAAATCTCTAGCCCACCTTCCTTAATCTGGTAGCCACCAGCTGTGTTGGACTTTTAATGTGTTTTGCTCTGTCAATATGTTTTATGTATTGTAAGCCACCTAGGAAGGTCTTGGCAATTATAGGCAGCCTATGCATACATGTAAATGAATTATTATTATTATTATTATAACATTTCTATGCCGCCCCTTGCCGAAACCTCGGGGCGGCTTACAACATGATAAAATACATTGAAATACAATAGTACATAATAAATTACCATTAAATATAAAAATACAAAAATACATTGATTTACAAATACAAAATTAAAATTATCAGTATAAAATAAAAATATAGGAGGAGAAAGAGAAGGAAGAAGAAGTTGCCCAGGCCAGATAATATGTTTTAACAATTGAAATGATGTTTAAATAAAAAGGTCTTTACCTGGCGCCGAAAAACCAGTAACGACGGTGCCAGGCGGACCTCTTTGGGGAGTGAATTCCATAGGTTGGGCGCCACCGCAGAGAAAGCCCTCCTCCGGGTACTTACTCTCCTAATTTCTTTCATGGAGGGTTCCCGGAGAAGGGACTCTCCTGCAGATCTCAAAGGGCGGTCGGGCATATACGGACGTAATGAATGAATGAATGAATGAATAAATAAATAAATAAATAATATTGGTCAAAAATTGTAAGGAGATTTAATTTTACAGTGCTAGAGTTGTACTATCCCATAGGACCATCTTACTGTAGACACTATGTAAGGACTAATATTAGGGCTGGTTACCCTCTATCTGTGACTGTCTCGCCTTCTTTCTGCACATTCCATCACCCTATACCCTCCAGGGTTGAGGGGTGGAGAGAGGAGCAGGCTGGAGTATGGGACTGTGGGACAGGGAGGAAGTTGCCAGAACTGGGCAGAAGGATCTGTGTGATTTCTCCTCACAGTACTGCTGAGGATGCCTAAAGGAAGACCTCTGTCCCTCTAGTAGTTTTTTTGTGGGCAAAGGTACTACAGCGAGGGAAGGAAGAGAAAGTGCTTTTCCTTCCCGCAGCCACTGGGTTCAACTCATTATCTACAGTGTATGGGAAGTCAAGAGGTAGACCATGTATGAAAATACAGGTACAAATATGCAGGTACTTAAATCTGCTTATTGTTAAATGTAGTGTTCTCTATCTAAGCATGACTGTTTGAAGCTTTAGAATTTTAATTCATAAAACAAGTTTTGATTACTCCAGGTTCCTAAACATCCTGTGAAGCTTTAAAGTAATGCATTCAATCTTACTGGGTTCTTACTCATGGATGTTGTTTCTTAGCTCTTGTTTTCTCCCTTAAATCTTTTCACACTGTCAATACTTACAGATCCCAAGACTCAAAGGTTCTGCTTGAGAAGAATGACTTATATTAACTGCATATTTCTTTGCCCTAACAAAGAACTCAACCACTTCTATTACTGAGCAAAATTTTTTCATCCTTCCAATGTCCGTGGTCACTGATTCTTTTAAAGTATCTTTCACACAGAAAACTATTCTTGGGTTTCCTTCATGTTTCTGCTGGATTTCCTCTCAGCTGCACATCTCTGTGATTCCACACATTTATGCTTTTTCTGGGAATTGCCCTAGCCTCCTGATACTACAACCCTACCTTGTTACAATAATTTCAATGCTATGCATGGTCAGTGGCCAGTATTACTATGCTAATACATCAGTTTAGAGATGCTAATACATTTACTTTTGATTTCAGAGAGTCCTCACTGTGGATTAATAATTTCACAACTTCTTGATTTAGTATGGAAGCTGTGCTCTGCCATTGATTTAGACATCTGCAGGCATTTAGGTGGTTTCATCCTGATGGAGCTATGAGCTATGATGAGAAAATTAATGAAAGATAGTAAATATATTGAGGAACAGACTCCAGCAACTCCTAAGTAAATCATACTGGTATTCTATCTGAACTCTACTCCTGGACTTGGCCTTGGAACATAACTGAGCCTGTGGAATAAAACAGCTTACATGTCAAAACATTAAACAATATAGTGATCTGTGTGGATATTTTCATGCTGCTTTACATATTTTAGTTCATCCATTAACTCTTAATTGGAAAAGAGAATTAGCGTCAACAGAGAATACAGTTTGATTATTTGAAGAAGATTTTTAGAGGTAAAACGTATTAGTAAATGGTTGCACTGAGAACAAGGGGGTTAATATTTAAAGAAGTCATCCAAGTTGCCTTTGCCATATGTCACTTTTGTATTAAGAAGTGTTCTTGCCTTGGGAGTCTGCAGTACTTGGATCAGATGACCTGACATCTGTGCTTCAGATCCCTGACACTTGGGGTTATTATACTAATCTACTGCCTATGAGTGACCAGTCCTTTTTTCCTACAGTCAGAGGTCATGCAAAGGTCAACCCTAACGAGCACCACTGAGTAAAGTAATAGTATTCCTTAACCTTCTGGGAAGGACAAGGTCTTTTCTGTGACCGTTGCCATTTCCTGCACAAACATACTTTATGCTATGTGACAGAAAGAGGATGTCATCTGCTTTGGGAAGCGGGG
The DNA here is from genome assembly GCF_004798865.1 of Varanus komodoensis. Taxonomy (NCBI): domain Eukaryota; kingdom Metazoa; phylum Chordata; class Lepidosauria; order Squamata; family Varanidae; genus Varanus; species Varanus komodoensis. The sequence goes on along the minus strand of NW_025335268.1, from coordinate 48,708,870 downwards.
GTGGGATTATGTCTAACAGATTCCATTTGGCATCTTAATTTAGCACACTTTCCATCCAGCCTGTCTAGGAATTTGTACTGGGCTAATGATTCACTGATATCTGAGAATGCATTAAACATCTGATGAAGGCTGTTGAAGAACTAGAAAGAGGGTAGAAAAGCCAGCCAGTGTAGTAGATGATTATAGGGGTTGTTGTTTTCAGCATCTGAGAGCTGTGAGGTTGTCTATCCCTGATCTAGGTGATTAAATACAGAAGATTATTACTTGTGTTTGTATAGTTGGGTTTGTGAAAATGGATGGAGAACGGTGTTGCTTAGTCTATGCACCTGAGAGGAAATTTCTTTTGAAGTTAGAATATATAAGGAAATTTCTTTTGAAGTTAGAATGAACAACATATTGCATTATCATGTGCAATATATATATATATAGATAAATAAATATATTGATATATGGTGCCAAGTGTTTAATGTAAAAGTTGACAATATGAATTGGCAGAAATGATTCCTTTTTTGTTTGGAGGCTTAGTCTGTGTAACCAGGTCTAGTGAATAGTTCGCATACCTTGGGTGTCTCCCTGCTCCGACTAGTAAAAAGGTACATTATTTTGCTGGTATGTATGAGACAGTACTCTAACATTGTCCAAAGACAATTTGGAAAATGTGTATTTTTAAAGCTCCTGCAGAGAAAACATTATTTTTGCATTTTTCTGACATAAGAAACCAGATTTATTCTACCTAGTGCACGGAGCCAGTCCCTAAACCAAAGATTCCGGGATATTCTGGTCTGCTGGAGACTCTTTAGCATTTCATTTCACTGAATGATTTATTAGGCTGTCTAACAACTATAATCACACTTCTCTTATTTCCATAAATTGTTCTATGTTGTAAGAACTTCCCCCTTCCTGTTCTTACCTGAAGGAACACTTGTTTTACATCACAAATGAGTTCATTTATTTTTAGACTGTGCTATTTCGGAATTGTTTTTATTGTTTGCTTGTACTGACAATACAGTATATTCATTTACACATGTGATCTGCCTGTACTTACAACAAAAGGAAGGTGATGAATTCTGCATTTAAAAATTCTTTACTACCCATGAAGAAGGCACGAGATAAGCCATGTTCTGTGATGAACGGCTGAAGCAACTCAAAGGGGTTTAGATTTTCAGAGAAAACAGCTATTTGGCAGGTTTTGCAGCAGTTTTGAGAAATCTGAGATGAAAAAATAGTTGACTTTTGGATCTTCCTTTTTTCCTTTCCTCACAGAGTTTCTCGAAAGATCATGGATGAAGAGTTTAGGATGTGTCCCATGCATAAGTTCTCTTTCTAGTAACATTAAGATGTTGTCCATCACTAATTCTAGTTATAAATGAGAAAGTATGGATGAGACAGTAGAGAGATTACAGAACATGGATGCTGGATACTTACTTTCTTCTCAGCAGTGTGAAAGATGCTACTGTCATTCATTTTTTAGTAATGGTCTAAAGGTAATGGACTTGGGCAGGGCATACATGATCAGCCTCTCTAAAAAAAGTGAGTTCCAGGAAGTTATTTTCATTGCCTTAGCTAAGGAGGGAGAACAAATGATCCTTTGTAATTTGCACTTGTCCAAATTTCACAATGGAGTTCTCCAATCAAAAATGCAAACAAAATGAACATATATAGATAAAAATAATAGAGAAAAAATGAAAAAAAATGTTAACATTTATCTTGTATTAGGAAGAAGGCTTGCAAAAATGTGCATATTAGGCCCAAAATTTAATTGTTAAAACCTGGGTATGGGCTATTATAGCAGCATACAAGAGTTAAATAATAAATAAAGTACATGTACAATGCATGTAGGAGAAATGTCACAAAAATGGTTACAAACATTCATATTAACTGTAAAAATATTCCACAGTGAGGACAAACTGAATTTGGGACTGGGACATTATCCAAGTATGAGATGAACCAAATGTAAGACTGCAAAAATGGGGAACTGTAGAAAACCAAAATTGACAGCCATCTATTATTATTTCTTTGTATGTGCTGCAGAGGAAGAGTGTCTGGTTTCCCAAGAGGAGTTCCACTAGTGAATGTTTGTGAACTTTCTCTCAGTTCAGTTTGCTTGTGAAGCCAGGGCCAAGTGTAAAAAAGGACTTCAGTTAGTAGAAGAGAGACAGATTCTGCAGGGTCCTCACAAATCCTAGCAGTGAGACTGGCAGCATTTCATCTGCACTCAACCCATTTGGAAAGACATATATTAATCTGTGTGTATCTCTCTGCATGATGACTTGTCTCATACTTTTCTGAATAAGAAAAATAGATTAAGACACAAGGCATTTTCATAAAGGAAGCTTAACTTGTAAATACAAAAAGAAACCTTGCATTGGCCACAGAGTGCCTTAAATCACACATGGCTTTCTTCCTCTTTTTTCATCAGCTTTATCAAGAATCAGAAGTTAAAGCAGTGTGAGAAGCTCTCGAAGTTAATTTATCCTTCACACTTGAAAACCTACTTTGCAGTGCAATCCCATACATGTTTGGAAGCCACTGCTTCTGAATATATCTTCCAGCCAGGACCCTGATTAAAACCAGGCTGAAAGGCATAGCAACTGGGCTTAAGAGTTGCAATATGCAAGCAGGTCTTTTCCACAGCAGGGTTCCCGAATACTTTACAAGGTGACAGGAGTGAGGGGCAACAGGAAAGCTTGCAGGATTCAGTGTCCTTACTGTATAAGCTCCTTCAGAATGGGTGACTTAAGTACAATAATAATAAACCAAGTTCTTTTTGAGAACGTTAATGAAATTACTCCATCGGTCTCCATTTTGAGGCATGGATTATACAGCACTTGCATTTGTACTGGAAAGCATGCTGCTTGTCATCACTCCACAAGAATAAGGTGTGCACATCTGTCAGAAGTGCTGTAGGAAAGCTACAGTGAAAGCAGAAAAGGTGAAATTAGTGAAGATAAAGTAAATAACTGATTGATCCACAACAACAGCATTAGAAATGTTTGGTGATTCTTTCCCTTCCCAAATGCATATCCATTCAATATTGTCAGGGCAAAACACTCTTATGTGGCTAATTAGGAGCTGGTAGCCATGAGAGCTCTGTATTGGTTCCATGATCAGATGAAGTGGATATCTAGATAGTAGTAATATGATGATTTGATTTATTCATATGCCATCCAATATTTGAAGTTGTCTGGAGGGTTTGCAGCCATTGAGGAACAACATGCCTTGCTTGTGGGCTTTCCATTGGCATCTGGTGGCTGATTCTGGGCTACTGCATTAATCCATCAGAGATTCTTTTCTTCATACCAAGAAGTCCCTCCACCACGAAGACCCAACAATGAAGCAGCCAGTAGGGGTTCTGTTGTTGCATGCAATCAAGTTGGCTCTGATTTCTTGCAACCCTATGATCCTTCCCTTTTCAGTCCTGCTCAGCTGCTGTAAATTCATGTCTGTGGCTTCCTTTATGGAATCTCATATTTGGTCTTCCTCTTCTTCTTCTCCCTTAGACTTGCCCTACTATGATTGTCTTTTCCAAAGAGTCTTGCCTTCTCATGATGTGCCCAAAGTACCACAGCTTCCATTTCATCATTTTTGTTTCCAGACAAAGTTCTAGCTTGATTTGATCTAGGATTCACTGGTTTGTGGGGTTTGCTTTTTTTTTTTTTTTTTTTGTTCCAGGATATTCACAAAGCACTGTGTTTTGGACACATCAGTTTCCTTTCAGCTTTCTTCACTTTCCAGCTGTCATGCCCACACATTATTGGGAATACAATTGTGTGGGTGAACTTGGTCTTTGTCTCCAGTGAAAAGTCATTTAGGTTCCTGAGCCAAGGTATGCAACATCTTTCACAGTTTCAGCATCTTCATTTTTGATATTAAATTTGTTTAATTCTTCTGTATTCACATTTTTATTTCCTTACTATTTGGCAACAGTTCTACTTTTGCACTTCTTTCACTTTCATTAGGAGTCTTTTCAATTGATTGGTGCCTTCTTCTGCCAGTATCATCCACATAACTTAAATTACTTATGGGTCTTTTGCCATTTTTCAGTTCTTCCTCTCATCCAGCTTTCCTTATGTTCAGGATACAGATTGAACATATAAGGAGATAAAATGCACCTTTATCTGATTCCTTTGCCTATAGGAAACCATTCTGTTTCTCCATATTCTGTCCTAAGAGTATGGGGACCATTCCCTGTCCATGATGCAAGGTACATATCAAGTCAATCAAGCACTAAGGCACACCCATATTTTTCAGAACCATGCCATAATTTCTCATGATCTACTCAGTCAAAGGCTTTGCTGCAGTCTGTAAAATACATACCGGCCTTCTTCTGAAAATCTTATTGCTTCAGTAGTCAATGTATATTTGCAATATGATGTTGAGTGCCTTTTCCAGCTTGAAAGCTAGGCATTTCTTGCTCCATAGAGGGTAATATTCTTTGTTGAAATACTTTGAGCATTAATATACTTGCATGGAAAATCAGTGCAATGGTCCTGTACTGTTTTGCATCTCCTTTTTTGGGAATTGGAATGTATATCAAACATTTCCAGTATCTGGGCCATTGTGTTGTTTTCCGTTTTGTTGACATAAAAGGTCCTTGGGGTAGGGAAGAAAACAAGGAATTAATGCAATTCAACATAAGACAAATTGAGATAAATCCTACATGCTGTATCAGAAGTTAAATGTAATCATGGACATGCCACAGAGCTGATTAACTGACTATATTTAAGGAATTTATATGGAGCCTAGGGGTATGTGAAGAAGAAGAATCTATGATCCTAGCATTGAGGAGAGTTCTAGGTTTTAGTAACCTTCTGAATTCCATATGAAAATCAATTGTTCATGACTACTTTAGGCAAATAATGGATTTAATTAAACTGAGGCCCTCTATGGAAGTCAGTTTCCTAACCCAGACTAAAATGAGGTATCTACCATATTTTCCTGTGTATTTCTTAAAAATATATATATAAAAATGGAGGGGGCATCTTATACATGGGGAGCCGAGAGGATAACCGCGGGTGCACTGGAGGGGGGGAGGGGGGCATGATCGGGGGAAGGTGGGCGTGGGCCTTGACGCAATTGGGGGGGAAGTGGGCACAGGTGTGAATGGGCGGAGACTGGTGTGGGCAGGCGTGCGTGTGCGGGAAGGTGGTGGGCGTGCGTGCGCAGCTGCAGCTTGCTCACTTCGAGATTGGTAAAAAAGTGGTGGGGCATCCTATACATGGGGGTGTCTTATAGTCGGAAAAATATGGTACTTTGTTTTGTACTTCTCTTCCAAGAGGTCCCCTTGCTGACCACAAGAGTCATTGTGGTCATCCTTTATGTTTTGCTCTCCATGATTTCTGAGTTATTTCCATCTAGCCATAAAAACACCATGAGTGTGCCCTCACTGTCTGTCATGTGAAGAAAAGAAGCCAGCAGTCTTAATCAGACACAGGGTTCTATCTAGCCTCATGAGTCAGGCTTCAAGCTCTCAGGCAGAGGTTTCTTTCATCCTTCCACCTAAAACCTTTTGCTGGAAATCTAGTTGATTGAACATGTGGTTTTACGAATGGAAAGAGGGTGCTGTGTGACAAAACTGTGAACCCTTCCTTAACAGTGTAATCCCTTGCATGATAGCTGAGTTCAGTCTCATTTAGCTTAATGGGCCTTACTCCCATGGGACTAAATGTGCATAGTATTGCTCCCAAAGATAGCTATGAGATATCCATGTATGTATAAAGGATCTCAGGGTTATAACATGCAACACCAGTCACTTTGTCAATGCATATTAACAGAATAGGATATATATTAGAAAAACTACTCTAGTTTAGGCATTTGTCCAGTGGAAGTCTGTAATAAATTGTTGCAGAATATCCCGTGTGTGTGTGCATTCTCTGAGTCTATGGCTGAAGTAGCCAAGTTGGCATCAAAGACAAGAATCCCAGCGCTGATTTAGGTCTTACTTCATGTGGAATATTTAATTTAATCTATGAACATTATATTGGAGTGCTGGTTGGACTGGTGGGTTTACATCTCAGTTTGAGGTTTCCCCCCATAGACCTAGCTATTGGTTCATGGTATAAGGTTTGTGGTAAGAGAGAACAAGAAACTGAGTTAAGGTTTTGGCTAATAGTGAATGGGGAGGCTCAGAACTATGTAGAACTATGTACTATCAGAACTCGTATCCTCCAGGTTTTTTCCAGAAGGCAGTTATAGCAAGTACTGCTAAAACTGATAGGATAAAGCAGAAGTAAGTTTCTCCTCCCACACCCCACCTCAGTGGCTTCATGTAAATATTGAAAAGCATGGAGGGCAGGCTAGAGCTCTCTGGAGCAGTAGTTCCTTATCACTATCTTCTGGCCTGAAACCATATTGATCTGGTGAAGAGAATCCACAATCTAGATGAAAATGGATGAAAAGAAGGTTATGGGCCAGAAAGAATAGAACTAACAAATGTCTGGGGACTGCTCTATCTCTGCTCCTTTACAGATCTCCTCCATTTATAAGATGCAGGTTATGGATCACTGTTTTCTGTTCCAGTGAATTTGCCTAGAAAGAAAAGGTAGCATCCTGGCAAGGGTCCATGAAGGCATGCCCAAGCCAACTGATTAAAGGGTTCTTCTTCTCTGCTCATGTGTTTATTTTATTAAAATACTGCATTTATCATTTTATTCATTTCATTTATTATTGAATTTATTTTAAAATCAAGCCACTGTTATAAACTTATATAAAAATGAATTTCAAGAGATCCAATGAAGTGTAGGCATGATTACTTAGGAATCGGTGTTTAGGTTTGCTGGATCACTGATGATGGAACAGTTGAACTTTTTAATCATATGTACAAAGGACAGCAGAGCTGTAGATGCTGAGGCACAAAAAGAAAGCTGTCCAGAAAATTCAACAGAGAAGGGAAAACCAAATCAAGCCGATGCTGAGACTTGAACTGCCACTCTGCATTAAGGCATGGGCAGGATGCCTAAAGGGACTCACTTGGTGCTCTCAGCACTCCCACCCTGCACAAAGAAGCGCCATACTCTCTGCCACATGCCATTCAGTTGCTTGTTCTCCATCCAATGTAGCCAGGTTGATTTGTATGATTTTCTTGTTGGGTGACACCATACCAAATGTGGCCATAAGAAATGGCATTGCTGCTACTTTGTGGCTGCTGCTGTTTCCACTTCTATACTATCCGTCAGCTTAAGCTTTAAAGATGGATTACAGTAATAGCAGTAGAATGTGACTACATTATTTTGGACCTCACCAAGCTTCCAAAAATATTTATTTATTTATTTAGTCGATTTATACGCCACCCTATTAACCAATTGGCTTTCTGGGCAGCTTACAACACAATAAAATCCAAAATGTTCAATGTAATACACTATACAATATACAACAGAATATAATCTATGCTTCACAATAACACTAATAAACAATAAAAATTCATAAGTAAAAGCTACTAAAATTAAATAAGACAAAATAAGGATGGTAGAACAAATAAACAGTATATATGGGGATCCAAAAAAATAAAAGGGCATAAACCAGTTAAAACGTACTTAATCTCAATATCTAGCAGAAATTAATAGAATCATAAGTTATTTAATGGCATAAAATCTAAAAACCATTATTAAAATCAACCAACAATTCACCTATCAAAATAGCAATGGAACAAAAACTTCTTAAGTTGACATCCAAAAAGGGAATGTTGGCAATTGGTTGGAAGTTGTTTATGTTGGCTAGGTCCAGAGTACGTTTTTTAAGCTGTGGTGAAATAGCTGCAGTTTGTAAAGCAGAAGTCACTACTACCTCTCTGGGAGAGGCATTAACAACCTCCTGGACTCAGACTTGAATCCCCTCCATAGATTTTCCAACCAACCAAGAAAGGCAAGTGAACTGGTCATTGGCTGGACCAATCCAAGCACTCTGTCTACATTGTCAGGCTGCAAAAGTTGACCTTCATTCAGTAAAATGCAACAAGATGGTGCACTGGATGCTTCTGCTAATGGAATAACTCTGGAGTCCATGTTGCTATGAGCAATTCTGTGAACATTCCTAGAGTGCATGCAGAACAGTGGAAACAAATGACTTAGAACCTGGCTATCTCTGGAACCTCTATGAACCTGCCCAAGTTCTGTGGGAGGCTGTTGTGAGGGCATCATTATCCAGAGTCCTCTTTGTCAGGCATCCCCAGAAGGGCTTTTCCTATGTTGTCCCCAGTGGAATGCAGCCCCACATGAACTAGGATTGGCCCCACTTTGCGATTATTTCAAACTGCTGTTTAAGTTTGATAGACTGAGAGAACATTTAAACAATGGGCCCAATATGATACTGTTTTAGAGGAGAGAAAGCAAGTAGGGAAAAGCATCGAACACTCTCCTCCTGAAATATTAAACATACTGTGTGTATGCTAGTCAAATGAAAATTGGTAAGGAACAGTTCATTGGGGCACTCATTTGAGCTGAATGCCAAGATAAGAGAGCCTGGGGGTATTCTTTAAAAGTGGAAAATTAATTGAAAATGTGTATTTCTGCTATCTTCATAATAATTGAGAAATCCTTTTTTTCAAAAAGAGAGATTTTATTTTTAACATGGGAAATTAAAGTCATATGTGTCATTTCTTCAAATGTTTCATTTACAGATCTCTTGGTTTCATTTCTTTGGGAAAGAATTAGACAAGTGTTAAATGGGAGAAAAAGGTAAAAATGCATCAACTTTGTTAGAATTAGATGAATCTGTATGAAATATGTAACTTAGTACACAATGTTTTATTTCCTTTATTTATGGGAATTGATAAGATATAGTGATATGCCTCATCTGTCCAGGTCAGAAAACCGTTTCACCACTGCCAATTTGGGCTTCTTGCTTTCCAGGAACTTTTCAAGGACAGCCCAAGAAAGAGCACATAACAGTAGTTCAGTCTAAAAGTTACTTTACACTATAGACATATCTGTTTTACCAGCTGCTATATAATCCTAAAGTAATAAAAAGCACCTCCAATCATGGCTGCTACACAGTCATCCAAAGGAATTGCCCCACGTTATGAACCTGCATTGTAAGCAGAAACGTGACCCAAGAAAGACCATGCAGTAATTCTGGGTCAGCTAAAACCCAAACCTTCAGTTCTTCCATCTTACCACAATTAAGATTTAATTAAGATTTAAGTTTTCTTCTGCCTCTCTAAGATTGGATGAAACCAAGAGATAAAATTGGGTACATCAAGCATATTGATCATGTTATTGAATATCATTGAGAAATTGAACAGAGTTACTTGCCTTCTGTCTCTTAGGCACAAGGATAATCAGATCAGTTTTTATCTCGAAACTGGGCCAGAAACCAGACTAAAAGGGATTTAGTCAATCAGCTGCATCTAGGAAAATGTGGAGCTGAATTCCAGACACTCAATTTGGGTGAGACTATCTGATGGATTTCAAAATCAGGCATCCAAAGTGGATTGTCATGAAGGATGTACCATAACTTCCTTTCAAATTCCTGGTACAACTTTCTTTCTCAGAAACGTATTAACCTCTTCCGTGGTTCTTTCACTCCCTGGCCATGCTAATTAGCCGGGAATGGCAAGGTTCAAGAATTCCAATGCTAATTCATCTCTCCAAGAATCTTGCACCATTTTCAAGCTGAACAACAGAAAAGTATTCACAGACCAGTGATAAGAACATGGACATCTGCTTCTCCAGCTGGAAGATTTTAAAGTGACTTTTCCCCAAGCAGTTAAACTAGCTGAACACTTTTTATCCGTTTTTGTATTTATATTTTATTTTTAAAACTGTTTGTTTGTTTTTTTATATATATTGTGAGTTATGTTGGGTGGTTTTAAGCATAGAAATGTTGGAATATATATTTTAATGAAAATAAATAAAGTATATTTTCCATTTCAGTGACAGCCAGCTGCATTACAAAGATGAGCAGACATGTAAAAAACAAATGGATGTACAAAAGGCATCCTACGCTTACAATGAAACAGCCATTATATTTTTGATACAAAGATTTTGAAGAAGTTGGTCATTTTTACATATGGCTTCATAATCTTTTAAATTTTGTCTTCCCTTGAAGCTTCTTCTCCACTATATCTATATAATAAATGTTTGCCACTGGAATTTTACATTTCTGCTTTTCATATGCATTGCCTATGCCATATGAGCAAGAAATTGCAGCTTTATTTCGGGGGTTCCACTCCCTTAAGCATCATATACTAGATATATGAGATAAAATACCATGACAGGCTATGGAGAAAGGCTTCCATATTTGCTCAGATCACGTAGGTTATCTTGGTACTTTGTAGATAGAAGGTAGAATTCTTTCCTGCCTAGCAATGGTAAAGGAACAGAAACAAGTTTGAACTGCATTCTCCGTTCTTTGTTGTGACATATCCGGGTACCCTGCATCCTGGTCCATAGAACTCATTTGGTCAAGCCTGGCTGCTAGTCCAAATATACTAGGTTTCTTCCAGAAGAGCCTTCTGGCACTCCCTACTGATATACACAGAACCAGTGCGTTGCGGGCCCACAGGCAGCTTCATCATGTACTTCTCTGATCAGTTCTGCTGACCATCTGATTCCATAACCGTGCAAAACTTAACATAAAAAGGCTTACAGATATATTTGTTTAACAAAAACAAATGTTTTTAAGAAACTAATAGCATGAAACATGCATTGTTTAGTTATTAAAATAAAATTTTATAAACCAGTTAAAAACTGCCAGCACAAATGGGAACTTCTTTCCTTTTTCATATTTATTAAGGGGTTACAAACTTAGGTTCACTCCAATATAATCTTTAACTGGCAAAAGAATAAGTGCTTGACATTCAAGCCCTTGAAAGGCAAGTAAAACATCACCCAGAGAAGTGTTAGCAGATATGGTAATGATCTAATAATATTCATGAATATTAAAGGAAGCATAGAAAATATGCAAACTGGCTTTACAGTGTTTTCAAGCCAGATGTCTGTTGGCATTTATACGCAGGATTTTTGTACTGTTCACCAAGATGCATAATTTTTTTTTGGTGCACTAATTCTCAGCCATGGTATGTAGTCATTGTTTTTTGACAGCCATCTGCTCTGAGCTCTCCATTCATCCTCAGCATGAACTGGAACTTAGGAAGCAAATAAACAGTTTGGAAAGAGAGATGGTGCTAGGTTATTGTATGAATGTCTTGCAAAATGTTACTGTTTCTGAGGAATTCTCAAACCCTATTTTGAACCACAGACTAACTCCTTGATCTCAGTTCTTCCTATATAGAAATGAACTGAACTGAACTATTCCAGGCTTGTTTGTAGAAATAAAGAAGAGAGATTGAAATGTGCTTATGCTGTAGGGCGCCTCTGAGCAAAATAAGAGCCAAAGTTCTGCCATACTCCACCATTTATCTCTTGGTCATGCTGTATATCTCCTGCTGTATAGCCTCCTTCCAGCTTATTTTCCTTGCAAGTCATTGCCTTCCAGTTGGGAAGTAGTTGAGGCAGAGCTAAAGCTTTCACACTGGTGTCTACAAAACCAAAGTGAGGGAACAGATGAAACATTAAATCATCTTTGAATCAGAGTTGGAGAAGAATGGTTCAGTTATCTCTTCTGATGCAGGATGTGCCATGAAGGATGCAACTGCAGCATGTCTGCCAGATGGCCATCCAGTCTCTGCTTAAATTGATGGAGGGTCCAACATTCTCTCAGGCATCTTTTCCACTCTTGAACACCACTTACCATTAGGAAGGTTCTCCTAATGTTTAGATGAAATCTGCTTCCCTGCAATTCCCACTTATTGGTTCTTCTCCCCCCATCTGGAACATCAGAAAATAAATCTCTTCCTGCATGACAGCCTACCAAGTATTGAAGAATGCTGTTATGTATTTCCCCAGGAAGGGAGATGGTTAGAGCACAGGTGTAAAAAGACTTGTGCTGAATCTGACTCACACAGGGAAGAGCCATTGAGCCTATTCCAGGCTAGTAAGGGTGGCACAGACACAATTCTTTTCTACCATCATCAAGTCCTCTCAGTCAGTCTGGCAAAGTTCTTTTTACCATCCAGGCCAAAGAAAGAAACTGTGAAACCCTTGGTAGCTTTCTGTGATGAATTTGCACTACTCTTTCAGGATAAAGTTGCTCAGATACTGCATAAGTTGGACTCCACATTTAATAAAGCTCTTTTAAGAGATATCCAGAACACTGTTTGGTGCAATTTTGTTGGATGAGTTTCAGTTATTGAGGCCTGAGGATGTAGACAAGGTGCTTGGTCAAGTCCGGCCTACCACCTTTATGCTTGACCCTTGTCTATCATGGGTCATCATCAGAATTAAGGAAGGGATTTGTACCTGGGTCCAGGAGGTTGTAAATGCCTTCTTGAAAGAGGTAGTGGTTCCAGCCACTTTAAAAGAGGTAGTAATTAAGCCGCGAAGCTGGGAATGATTGATGGCAAAAGGAGAAGGAGACAGCAGAGGATGAGATGGCTAGATGAGTCACTGGGGCAGTGGGTGTGAACTTGGGTGGACTCTGAGGGATGGTGGAGGACAGGAGAACCTGGAGGAATGCTGTCCATGGTATCGTGATGTGTCGGGCACGACTTTGCGATTAACAACAACAACAAAATTAAGCCACTCCTGAAAAAACCTGCTCTTAACCCAGAAGACATTAACAACTATAGGCCCATTACCAATATCCCTTTCCTGGGTGGGTATTGGCTGAACAACTCTTGACACTCTTGGATGAAACTGACCATCTTGAACCATTTTAGTCAGGCTTCAGGCCTGGTTTTGGAATGCAGACTCCCTTGGTGGCCCTTGTGGAATGGCCTTTGCTGGGAGAGAGACAGGGCAGTGCAACCTTGTTGATTCTCCTGGACCTCTCAGTGGCTTTCAACACCACAGGCCAAGGTGTCCTGAACAGGCTGGCTGAGTTGGGAGTAGGAAGTACAGCATTACAGTGGTTCTGCTTCTTTTTGACCAGCACATTCCAGAAAGGGGTGCTGTTCTTGGCAGTTATACCATGGGGTACTGCAGGGCTCTATTTTATCCCACATCATATCCAACATGAAACCACTAGGAGAGGTATGGAGTGAATGTCACCTAAATGCTGATGGCACTTAGTTCTACCTCTCTTTGTCATCCAACCCAGGTAGGGCAGTGGCCATTCTGAATCAGTTTCTGGGCATGGTAATGGACTGGATGAAGGCCAAGAAACTGAAACTCAATCCAGATAAGATGGTTTGGAAGTTAGGTTTATTATTTATTTATTTATTTAAAGTTTTTATATGCCGTCCCCTTGATACATAGCCTCGGGACAGCTCACAAAAATAACAAATAGTACAATAACAATTACAATTAAAACCTGGAAACACACTGGCTGCATAATTAAAATATATAAATATTAAACATGATTAAAATACTGTTTGAATAAAAAAGTCTTGGCCTGGCACCGAAAGACAAATAAAGATGGTGCCAGGCGGACCTCTCTGGGGAGCTCATTCCACAGGTTGCCTGTCCAGTTGGGTGGGGATGGGATTGCACTCCTCTGAAGGACAGGGTTCATAGTTTGGAGGTGCTCCTGGATCCAGAGCCGTCACTAGAGCCATAAGTGGACACAGTAGCATGGAACCCCTTTTATTAGCTGAGGCTGATTTACCAAGTGTGACACTATCTGGTCAGGTATAGACTAGCAACAGTGCCCCATGCTCTGGTAACCTCCCAGTTGGGCTATTGTAGCACACTCTACGTGGGGCTGCCTTTGAAAACAGTCGGGAAACTTCACTTAATCCAAAATAGGGCAACAAGGCTGCTAACGGGAACAGGCCAACAAGAACATATCATGCTGGTCCTCTTTAGGTTGCACTGGCTGCCAGTTGAAGTCTGGGCCTGATTCAAGGTGCTAACATTAGCAATTAACACCCCAAATGCCAGGGCATTGCAGAACTAGCCCTTTCCCTACGTGCCTACTCAGGCACTGAGGTCATCATTGGAATTCTTTCTCAGAAAGCTGTGTCTACACAAGTAAAGAGAGTGGCTAGTAGAGGGAGACCCTTTTCAGTTGTGGCACCCCTGTTATGGAATCGGTTCCGAAGGAGGTGTACCTTGAGCCTACTCCCCATTCCTTTCAGCACCAGGTAAAAGCCTTTTTATTTTCCCAGCATATTAACAGTTAAAAATTCTCATTTTATATTGTATTTGTTTTATAGTGCTGTTATCCCTCCCGACATATCTAATTACAGTTTGTCGTCCTGTTTCCTGAAATGTGACGCTCAAAGCTGAACAGAATACTCCACTCCAGTGCTGCCTGAACAGTGCAGAACAGAGCGGGGCTCTTGCATCTTGTCACCTGGGCACTTCCCACAGTGCAGTATCGTATTTCAATGTATTTTATCATGTTGTAAGCCGCCCCGAGGTTTCGGCAAGGGGCGGCATAGAAATGTTATAATAATAATAATAATGATATAATGATAATGATAATGATAATGATAATGATAATGATAATGATAATAATAATTTGACACTACTGCTAATACGAATTACATAGCATTGTCATAATGAGCTCAAGTGCAATGCCAGTAGTGTTTCCTGGCACAACAGGATTTCCCAGAAATCACTTTGCTCTGGCAAATGCTATTGGCAATGCACTAGCCGTTGCTTACAGCAGTACCACATAATATACATTAGCAGTCATACAGAAGTGAATGCAGTTCTGTGCAAATGTGTTGCACTGCTGGGTCTCGCTGAACTTGTGATCAACTAAGACTTTGAGATTTGGTCATACTTGTCAGGATTCGGGCTGCCACCCTAAACCAAGATGCCATGTCCAATGATTCAGAGGCTGTGGAGTCCAAAAAATACTCCCCAGGGAGCTACACCATGTCCTCCAGTACTGGTGGGCACAGGGGAATAATAGCAGAGACCTGTTCTATTTCTATGTGTTCCATTCAAGTTGTATATCATATAGGTATATTTTGACCATAATGAAGCACATAACTTGGGGGAAACTTCTAGTCTAAAAGAGATTTTCTCCTTTCCACTTGCAGCAGAAAAATAAATGAAAGATTAGTAGCTGCAAGATGCAATAGCACAACAAAAAGGCATTAACTCTTTTAAACAAGAAAAGATAACAGAGCTGTTTAATACTGTAGGAACAGTTGATCAGAGCAGTAAACATGAACTGAAAGACTGTGGTATTAGATTTTGTTTGCCTCTGGACAAATAGTTTTTAACATCATATTTTCCAGTCTGCAAACACTGCTGTGCCTGGACAGTGATTTCTACAAATGGAACTTATTTTCCAGTTGTATAAAAGTGTTCTTTTACATTGTGGATTGAGTGCATTAAGTTACTCCCTGTGGTTCACAGTTGGCAATTATCCTTTGCTGCAACATTTTGTTTTGTTTTGCTCCTGCGTTTTCTTGTGCCCACTCACTGTGTTCCCACACACCAGCATGGCTTAGTATTCTACCAGACAAGTAACTTTTCTTCTTCCTGAGGATGTTCTTAGAACATCTGAAACTGCCAAATATTTTTTATTGCTTTTGGTGTGTTTCAGTGGCATCCCCACAGACCTGAAGATAAGTTTGGAAAAGTTAAGATTGCAATTTGGATAGATTGTTTCTTTTCCTTCTTTTAAGTGGCAATGTGTGCAATGAAGAAATTGGTAATTGTATCAGACAGCCATGTGCATGGGAAACTGAGGTATTTGTTGGAAAAAGATTGCTAGGTGCTATCAGATCTATTTTTATAACTTATAAATGCATTTTAGATTGACATTTTGGAAACTGTGCCCATTGCATCTATGATGCATGAAGCTTTATAACCTTCAACCTTGGCCTGCTCAACCTGTGACCTCCAAAGTTAATTAGCCATGCTTTGCTCTGTCCCTGCATTAGCAAAAGAGGGTGGCAGTTTGGCCAGAGTTGGTAGTTAGCGAGCTGTGTACAGTTTGGTGGGTCACACAATACGCTAGGCTGGCCAGAAATGTCTGTCTGTTATTTTTTTTTGAGGGGGGGTACATATTGCTCTGTACTTCATGTAATTTATGATCTCTTCCATTTATGTACTATCAGTTGCACTAGGCCTCTTAGTATGGGGCCAGGTGAAATAGCATCATAGATCCCGGATGCAACATTTGTAATCACCAAAACTTACAGCAGTTGATAGCTTGGAGTATTCCTTCTGTATCCAGCCCAAAGTGGGGTATGGAGTACCCAGGGAAACACTGAACCTGGACACTCCATGATTTGTTGGGCTAAGACTGGGTTGGTTAACCCTCTGTGTCTGGATTTGACAATCACACTATCAGCTTACAGATGCAGTGTTCATTATGTTATTTGTTAAAGCCAGAAATGGCTTATCTGCATGTTACACAGCCCCCCAAAAGTGTGTTAATTAACCCATGTATTCGCCACAGTGTTGTATGGACTTCTTCACTTTCTTATTGTATCTTCCATAAAGGAAGATCAATGTTTGCCCTTTCAGAGAACAGATCAATTATGATATATAATTTACTTATGGATGGTATTTCATTGGTTCTTGGCATTTATCTTTTTTTTTTTTTTTGTACCTATAATTCAAATTACAGGAAATCACAAGCCATGGATATTTCAATACATACATTGACTTCACTGCTGTATTTCAAAAGCATTATCCAGAAATAAATTCTCAAATTGAACAAAGGCAGACGAAAGATTCTGATTGCCACTGATTCCTCAATGCTTTCCCAGCACTAGATCATAATTTCTGAACATGAACAAGCTCGATGTGTTCTAGAAACACTGCAGTTCCTTTTCTATTGATTATGGGGGTAACTTTTAAACTCCGTCCACCCTCCCCACTCACAAAGGGCTTTAACCTGATCAGCTGTGTAGCAAAGCCTTGGCATTTCATCAGCAGCAGTCCCAGTATTTGAGCTCTCCTACCATGATGAATCCATCTACCTTCTTCTGGTACTGTGCTTTGTCTGCCATTGCTGCTCATGTTTGCCAGCAGGAGGTTGAATATGACAAGATTCCTTCTCTCGGAAATGCTGGCACCTTGACAGTGTCTCTTTAATAAAACATCTAACGATAGTTACTTGTGTTTATGCTGGTAATGTGTTGTATCATGGGGTCAACTTTTGATCTCACTAATGACACCTTGTTGGCACAGTTGGGAGCACTGCTTTCTTTCAAATGGTTTTGGTACTTTGTTGGAAAAGCAACTGCCTGTATATATGTGTACCTGTTTGTAAAATGGCACAGTTGTCCAATAATGTAGAAAGGCGCATCGAATTAACCTAGCAAACTATTTGGAGAACATATTAATTTCATTTTAACAGTGGTAATTGCAATGAAGTGATTGTTCTTCTGACAATTTCACTTTATGTACTATTTGAAATACCCCCTTAGCTATGGCAACTCTATTCAAAAATATGCTAAATGCTTCCTGCAAGGTGGAGTTAGGATAGTTGTATTGGTGCAGATATGGTCTTTTCCATCTGGAAAGGAAGCGGTGTTGTGAGGATGTTCTAATGGACAATGAATAGAATTCCTACTCTAGGTTCAACTGTTATTCCAAGATACTGTGAATTATAACTCAGAACAATGTAGTCATTTAGCAGTTTTCAAAGCTAATCAAAATAAAATTACTGATAAAGCGATTGATTTCAGAAAGAATGCTCCAAAACTTAATAAATTCTTCTGACAAACCAGCTTTTTTGGAAGGCTCTATTGCATCTACCACAATGAGGGAAATCTGAAATTTAGTGCAAAAATAAATGTAACAATTGGAGGGAGAAATCTGATGCCCCTAAGCAGCATTCACAGGACCATAGGCTATGTGAGATCCACTGACCTGAGTTTGAAACAGTGCCTGCAGCTTGGAGGGACAATCAGAGATGGGACTTCCCCTGTCCTTGTCCCCACAGCCATCATGAAAAGAAGTGTGCCTGCTGCCCTCTGAGGATGCAAAGTTGACCACAGAGAGGAGGAAAGGGAGTATTCTAGTGAACAGCCACGTGACTGGAGAAGCTTTCTTGAACCTCTGCTAGCCTTTCCAAATTATCTTTGGTAGACAGGCAAAAAAGTTTGTCTAGCCATAAATGCAGGGTAGGAAGACAGGGAGGTAAAAACAACCCTGATGGTCCTCCCACCCTGCATAGGATAAACACAGGCCTCTGAGTATGGGGACTTAGGACCATTAAGGATATAATCTGCAGGTGACTGTAACTTGTATTAATCACAGATACTAACAGTTATTAGTATTAGTATTGCATTAACCTGCCTGTGATTAGTACAGTGCTATAAATTTGGAATAGCACTCAGTAAGTAGCAGTGCAGTCTAGAGATTGTATCAATTTCTTCGTCATAGCCTCTGTGCATCGCACATATGGGTGCTGCACCTGCGCAGTGCCTAGGCCGGAAGATTAGAAAGCTAATGGTTTGACGGGAAAAACTCCCCTCCCTTCCCCCCAGTGGTATAAATAGAGTGGAGTGTCTGCCATTTTGCTCAGTGTTTGCGACCGCCATTCGCTGTGCCTCATGCCTGTTCATCTCTTGCTTAGATCCTCGTGTTACTGTTCGTTTTACATTTTTGCTCTATATATTGTTCCTATCTTCTTATACTCCAAGTTTTTTGCTCTTATCCCATCTTTCTTTTCTTCGTTCCTATAAAAAAAATTATCTTACCCTCTTCACTATCTTCTCTTTTCTATTTTTCGCGATGGTGCAGCGAGCGGCATTCTGGAAATGCGTTGAGTGCGAATCCAAAATGTCGCCCACAGATCCGCACGACCTATGCCTCCTCTGCCTCATCAAGGGGCATAGAACCGATAAGAGTGGCCATTGCTTGGCCTTTACCAAGCAAGCTAGAAAGAATAGGGAGAATCATCTCCGCAAGCTCGTATGGGACCAGGCCTTGTTGCAATCTGACCAACTGGTCTTAAGGCCGGGCTCCTCCTCGGCTGCGCCTTCTCAGCACTCTGCCTCTGCCGCTGGCGCACCTCCGAAGCGCCCTGCTCCGGCTTCAACTGCTCCTCCACAGCGTCCTTCAGACGAAGGTGCCACCGCTATGGAGGCCTAGCAGCTCCCTTCTTCTTCAGCTAAGAAGCGAGAAAAGCGCAAACATACCGGCTCAGACAAGCCGTCTGTGCATAAGAAGCCGAGAAAGGAAAAGGCGGACAAGACCGCCCATAAAGGCAAAAATCCCAACCGCCCCAAACACCGTGGTTCGGGTTCATCGGGTTTCTCGGTACTGACCGCCACCACGGTACCGACTCCCTTGGGACCAGCCCTGCAATCCACAATGCAGGTGACCCCGCCCGGATCCCCCAGGCAGCCTATCAGGCCTGAGAGCGTGCCTCCTCAACAACCAGAGGAGCCGCTTAGGGAGTCTATTTCTGATGGAGAGATTAGAGACTCCCCACCAAGGGAATGCTCACCGACTCCGATGCCGGCGGCCGAACCACCCGCAGATTCGCCCTCACCTCTGAGACGTCGAAGCCGTGCATCTGAGCATGGAGATGATGATTGGCTGATGCATGGCTATGGTGGGTTCCCTACTTGGGGTGAATACCAACCATATTCCTTTTACCCACAGGACCATCAGTCACCATCAGTGCCGAGGGAGGCCCCATCTACATCAAGGCGAGTGGAGAGAGGGAAGCTGACCTCTCCAGAATGTGCATCTTCTAGTGATTGCCACCAGTATCTTGAAGACTCGGACGACTCGGAGGTTGACTCTACGTCTCCTGATGTGGCTGTCACCTCCCAGGGTCCCGCCTCCCCTGAAGAACCACATGTCACCTTTGTGGAGCTCATCTCCCGTCTTATTCGGTCCCTGGAGATTGAGGCCCATCATTGTCCAGGTCCCAGTACTGATCATTTTTATGACATCGTCAGGAGAGAGCAGTCCGCAGCCATAGCCCTGCCACTCATTATGACGCTCCAACAGGCTATGGTCCAGCCGGCTCAACCACAGGCAACATCCCATTGGTACGAGGCCATGTATCGGGTGCGAGAGGACGACATTCCATTCTTACTCCGTCACCTGAAGCCAAGCTCTGTGGTGGTTGAGTCCTCCCAGGGCAGGGAGTCAAGGGGACACATGGCCCCTTGTGACAAGGAGGGGAGGAAAATCGATATGCTCACGCGCCGGGTCTATGTGGCCTCTGGGCTCGGCCTCCGCATATCAAATTATGAAGCAACACTGGCATGTTACCAGTACTTCATAATGCAGAAACTGGATAATGTTGCCGCTTCCCTTTCGGACCAACAAGCGGACTTGGCCAGAGTCTTCATAAAGGAGGCGATGTAGGTGGCGATACAACAACTCTCCACTGCCAGGCACCATGTGGACATTGACTTGAGGGCCCTCATCAGTGCCATCTCTCTGCAACGCCATGCGTGGCTGCGCAACTGCAATTTCCCAGACGAAATGAAGAGGAGGATCGAGGAAATGCCGTTTGACAGCACCGGACTTTTCTATCAAAAGACTGACCACAAGTTGAAGTCGATTCATGGATCGTGTATGACCGCATGCTGTATGGAGCTTCCTCAACAAAAATGTAAGTGGCAATGGTCTCGATCCTCCTACCGGCAGCAATACCAGCCATGACAGCAATACCACCAGAGGCAGCAGCGTCGAAGGCAGCCACCGCAACAACGCTTCTCCCAGGGCCGTCGACGCTTCAATACCGAGAAACACCAATGTTGATGGCCTGGGCAGACCATTCTCTCTCTCCACTCCCCACCTTCCCCTCTTCCTTTTGGGGATCGGCTCCAAAGCCGACTCCCCATTTGGGAGTTCATTACATCTGATAGGTGGGTGTTGTCCATCATCCAGCTCGGATATAGGATAGAATTCAATGTCGTTCCGCCGTTGAGCCTGATTTGATTTACACCCCGCTTTTCAGTGCTATGTGATGACATTTTCCAGCTACTTCATAAAGGAGCAATTCAACAGCTCTCCAACTCTGAAGGGCTGCATGGATTCTATTCCAGATATTTTGCAGTCCAGAAACGGGACGGTGGTCTTCGTCCAATCCTGGACTTGCGAAACGTCAACAGGTACATCAAACCCAAGAAGTTTCGGATGACCACCTTACAAAATATCTTTCCGTAGCTGAGGAGAGAGGATTGGTTCACATCACTGGACTTGAAGGATGCCTACTTCCATATTTCCATCCATCCTTCTCACAGACGCTTTCTTCGTTTCACTGTCGGGTCTGACATATTTGAATTCAATGTCTTGCCTTTGGACTGGCGACTGCGCCCAGAGTCTTCACGAAGTGTATGGCTCTAGTGTGTGCATATTTACGGACTCAGGGTATACAAATATACCCATATTTGGACGATTGGCTCATTGTGTCGCAGACTAGACAAGGCCTTCGTTCAGCTGTACACGAAACTTGCGTTTTACTTGATAATGCATTAACCATGAGAAATCGTCCCTTGTTCCCACGCAGGTCATCAATTTCATCGGAGCACACCTCGATTCTACCCAAGAGAGAGCTTTCCTTCCTCTGAACCATCGAGACAATCTCTGCAAGCTTATCCATCGAATTCGACTAAACAGGACGATACCGGCCGTCACCATTCAGAGACTCTTGGGACACATGGCTGCTGCAGTTGCCATTGTCCCATACGGCAACCTTGTACACCGATGCATCCTTTGTTGGATGGGGTGCAGCATGTGCAGGACTTCAGGTCCAAGGGACTTGGAACCGAAGGGAAACAATGAAACATATAAATTTCCTTGAGCTCCTGGCGATTTTCAACGCTGTCAAATCCTTCAAGACTGTTCTATGCCATCAGGTTGTCCAAAGTGCTTGCGACAACACAGCTGCTGTTTTTCAGATCAACAAGCAAGGTGGGACAAAGTCACCAGCTCTAGCGCGTTTATCGATGGAAATTTGGGATTGGTGCATCCCAAGGGACATATTACTCCTTTGACAATGTCAAAGTGGAAACGTTGAGCAGACAGATGTCAACGACCCCCGAGTGGGAATTGGACAGATAATTTTGCGAACACCTCTTCCACCTATGGGGATACCCGGACATGGACTTGTTTGCTACCCAGAACAACAGGGTATGCCAACTGTATTGTTCGAGAGCGGGTATCGGATCGGGATCAAGAGGGGATGCGCTCACGATCCCTTGGGACAATATGAATTTCTACGCTTTCCCTCCAATTCCACTTATAACAAGGGTGGTGTTGAAAATAGTTCAAGACAATGTCACAGGAATATTAATAACTCTGTGGTGGCCGAGACAACCTTGGTTCACCACTCTCCTTCAACTGTCCAAAGGAGTGTTTCTTCGGCTTCCCACAATTCCTAACTTGCTAACACAACAGAAAGGACTGATCCGACATGTGGATCTGAGATCGTTGAGGCTGACGGTCTGCAGCATCGCCTAAATCCTGCCGCTGACTCGATTCCGACGTCTTTTCAAGTACAGGACAACTCAACCCGACGAACTGTACAGGGTGCTCCTCCTTCGAATTCGATGGAAGATGCTTCAGTACCGACAGCTTTAGATTCTGATATTCAGGAGATTCTCGAGTCTGCTTTGAGACCGTCCACCCATCAGTCCTATGCGGCAAAATGGAAAAGATTCTCATCCTTTGCTGAATGCCATTCGTTTGATCCTCGGATGGCTTCGATTGAGAATATATTGTATTTCCTTCTACAACTGTACCATTCGGGACTTAAACCATTGTCCATTAAAGTATATGCAGCTGCCATATCGCATTATCGGGGCACTATACAAGGCTCTTCAGTTTTCTCTCAACCTTTGGTTTGGCGCTTCATTAGAGGATTACATAATTTGCATCCTTCTATGCGCCCTGTTATGCCAACATGGAGCCTTTCTGTAGTGCTCCAAGCACTTACAAAACCCCCATTTGAACCCCTAGCAACTGTTGACCTTCGTCTACTGTCTTGGAATACAGCCTTCCTTATTGCGGTCACATCAGCTCGGAGAGCTAGCGAACTTTGCGCTCTTCGAATAGATCAACCGTATCTGAATTTTCACAAAGAAAAGGTTGTTCTTTGGATAGATTCTTCGTTTTTGCCTAAGGTGGCTACACCATTCCATATGAGCCAAGAGATTGTTCTGCCTGCGTTTTTTCCATCGCTCTTCCTACGTTTTTTCCATTGCCCTTCCTGCCTGTGTTTTTTCCATCCGATTGAGAAGTCTCTTCACACTCTCAATGTTAGACGCTGCTTGGCTTTTTACAGATCCTGTACAGAGTCCTTTCGTCTCTCTAATAGACTTTTTATCAAGTATGCAGAATATGACAAAGGATCCCCAGTCACATCTCAGAGACTTTCTAAATGGATTGTCAAAACTATTGTCTTGGCATATCAGCTAGCAAAAATGGAATTACCTGTATTTCCAAGAGGTCATTCTACATTCTAACTTTGTCTGCCTTTGCTGTGGGAGTTCTGCTTCCCTCCTCTGAGTCTGGTAAGCTTGCTAATCACCCATATGTGTGATGCACAGAGGCCACGACGAAGAAAAGCAGGTTGCTTACCTGTAACTGATGTTCTTCGAGTGGCCATCTGTGCATTCACACAACCCACCCGCCAGCCCCACTCGGTGTCGGTGAGTGGAAATGTTATTCATCGGTACCGTGTCTAAGTACTTAGGGTACCGATGGTGATAATGCTTATTGTAATATCATTACAGCCGTTAGGGGGTGAACGTTCGGTCTTCAAGACTGAGCAAAATGGCGGACACTTCGCTTTATGTATACCACTGGGGGGAGGAGAGCGGAGTTTTTCCTGCCAAACCATTAGCTTTCTAATCTTCTGGCCTAGGCACTGCACAGGCGCAGCACCCATATGTGTGAATGCACAGATGGCCACTTGAAGAACATCAGTTACAGGTAAGCAACCTGCTTCTATGGTTCCAACTGAGAGCCAAAACAGGCATTCTTTTAGATATGTATCTAGTGGATGCTTCTTTAGTTCATTTTTAACTTGCCATATGTGAGAACAAGTTGATCCAGCTCTTAACAGCCCTGTTAGTCCGCGCAGTACTGTCCATGCTCCTGGATTGGGATCCCTGTGCCTGATCTAAAGAAAAACAAAGCACTGGCTGCTAGGTGCAGATCTGCAGCAATGTCTGTTTTGGCCCCAAATCAAAGAGATTTTTTCAAATCCTCTTATTAGTGATTAGCATTTTTTCCATTTGTTTCAGGATGGAGCTAAGCAAAGTGATGTATTTTGCAGATGTTAACATTTGTTTTTCCTTAGCCCGATTCCAAAATGTGGATCCCGTCACACTTATGATAACCTGTGCATGGTCAGTGGCAAATGGTTTGTCTAGATGTTTTTGGAGAACAGCTCTCATCAGCCTTAACCAGAATGATGGGAATTTCAGTACAACACAAGAGAGGCAGATGTGATCTATCTTGGCAGGGGTGCAATGGAAATGGAGTCTCCTCCCTCCTGGTCTTCCTAGTAGCAACTTCAGAACAATCTTTCAGTGATCTTAGTAGGGCACCAGTAACCAGTGCCCTGACCTGCAGCTTTACCAGGGCACCTGCTATCCACTTTTGTGCTCAAATACCCTGAAAATCTTCATTTTCTAGGGTTTTTGATGTACAGGACACTGCCAGCAACAATCAAAAATCAATACACTCCAGTATAAAACTAAATCTGAAGAAGTTTAGACATGAATAATTCTCAATTCATACTGCACATGGACATTATAAAAATACATTGTACTAGTTGATAAAGATGTATAAATCTATTTATATCAGTTTCCTAACACTTTCTCATTTTTCTAGACCTAAGGATGTTTCATCTAATAACGGGCAAGCTTATCTCATGTATGCTTTATTTACTTAGAAAGTAATCTCTTTCCATGCAAAAATTCTTCCATGTGAACTCAAGAGGAGAGTTCTTTAATAGAAAATCTCAATCCATGTATTGGAGTTTGAACAATATCCTGGTGCATCTTGGGAGCTGTACCTTGGAATAAAGGAATCGGCCATTGTGATGATTTCATATGATGGCCATGCCCTGTTGCAAATTGTTCATATGAAGATGGGCCTCCAGAGTCCTCATCCTTAGAGCCAGAAGGGCAACAGCCGGGAGAACAAGGCACGCAGCAAAGGAGACAGCTTTAATTCAGAACTTAATAGTGAATTCATAATATATCAGTCCATGTTTACTACAAATACAGGTTTGGTTGCGTATTACTTTCTCCTGTTGTGCATATTAGTTTTTATTATATTGAATTTTATTTTTGTATATCTGATTAAATTTTTCTATTTCTTGTTCTATGGTTTTATGTTGGTTGTTCAGGCTTTTATTGTAAGCTGCCCAGACAATGCTTGGGCTATTGTGTGGCATACAGACATTATATATATATACTTGTGTGTGTGTGCTGAAACTATCCATCAGTTACCAAATTAATGACTGTGTGCTATTGTTCCACTATGTTCACAATTGCCCTAGTTCAAAAGGCACAAAGCTGTCAATCTTTATAGGGCCATACCACAAACTGATGAGTAAATGTAAGCCACTCTAATCTGCCTCTAATAAGCAAACCAGATTTGGTTTGTTTCTAGGGTTGGTCTTTCTATTTTGCAGTTGGCTCTTAAATCTTAATAGGTTACTCCCTGAACTTGATGACCTGAATCTTTATTCCGTTTATGGCCATGCCTTTGGCTTAACTCTGCTTCTTCTATTGTGCATGCGCCTATAGGGCCCTTCTATAAGGACACTGTTGCAATCAGCCACAATCACTACAGTATGTTGTTATTTATTAAAGCAGGTGTGTAAACTAGGTAGGCGTTATGTGGGTCTGCCATGCTGTATATATTTGCCAGCTGGAAAGATGTTCCAAATTAGGAACATTTGCTAAATGTAATTGTTACTGAACAAAGTGCTTAGAATAATTGTAGGTAGTATGTGCTATCTTAGAAGAAGCATTATTTTCTCAAAGACAACTGTGAATGCTTTTGAGAGTTTTTCCAGAGGTGGATTCTTTGTGGGATTAAGATAATATCTCAAAACAGTTATTTCTTCTTCTTCTTTCTTTTCCTGCCTTTCTTACTTTTCATTATGTAATTTCTAGATGCTGCTATGATATATATATTTATTTAAAACATTTCTATGCCACCCCATTTGCAAAAAGCCTTGGGGTGGCTTACAAAACAGAATCATTCACACAATTAACCTTAAAAAATTTGGAGACATTTCGGCAAAGTATAAAACCCAATAAATAATCAATTAAAAATTAAAATAGCTTTTAAATAAAAAGTATAGTGGAACTAAATTGGTGGAGAGTTGTGCTTTTGTTTTGTTGTTCAAAAAATACTGCATTTTCCTTGCCCTTCCCCAGCCCATGCAAAATGCAGGACACAATGACAAAATCTAAAGCATCCAGTAACAACTGTGAATGAGGAATGCACAATAAAAGCATTGTCTAGAAATGCACTAGATGCACTAATCCAAGGTAAATTTAAAAAATCCTGTTTAGTGTTCTATGACTTCCATTTTTAAAAAAAGCTTAAAGTTCAAAGGGGTGTTTTTTTCTTAATAAAGTTGCTATTTCAATGAACAACTATTTTGAAAATGACTGAAATATTTTTCAGAAACACCCAAAGTTGTTGGGAGGGTGGCTGATTTTAAGCTGGCAGAAAATGGTTAAATAACAATTACACATTGTATTTCTGCACTTCACTGTAGACTCCTAAGGTGCTACGCACGCAGGCACACACAGAGCTAGCGAGAGAAAGAATGAGAGTGAGCGCCATCAGGGGATTGTTACATCCATCTGCATATAATATATAATTGTTCCCCACAGACTAGGGAATCCTCAAGGGAAATAAAACATTTTCTGTAGGTTTGCATGAGTGTATGCCAGAGAGAATGGGTTAAGGCAACAAAAGCACACACCCAGGGTGTGCTTCCCTCTCCTTTTCTCATCTTTTCCTTTTATGTGTCTCTACTATATTTTTCCAACATCTCCCACTGTAAATTCTGCTCTGCCTTACCATATTATGTGCTTATGCTGTCCTCCCATTAGATGAAGCTGTATACGCTACACCTGAAAGCAGGGCGCTGGTCTTCATGTTATGCCAAAATGATTGCTGCCTTTTATGTTCATGCTTCAGAGCTTCAGACATAATAATGAGGTTGTAAGTCAATCATGAGGTGCCACAGCCACTGACGGTTCATTTGTGCTTTCAGCACCAGCCTGCCTGTGTAACCTCCCACTGCAGAGAGCCATAAATATCTGTGAATGAAAAAAAGGCAACAGTTGTAACAATGCGGAATTTAGAACACAGTAAAAAGGTATATAATCTGTAAAGTTGTGGCAAGCTGTGAGTTCAATACTGTCCTGCCTATTGATTGACTGGTTGTACAAATTGAACAAGTTAGCCGCTAATTGGATGCCTTGCTTAGGCAATATGTTTAACATGGCTTTTAAGGGGAGTGCTGGAGTCACTAATGTAGAATGTCAGAGGATCCCTGTACCATGGCCAAGAAGGTCACTAATTAAATGACACACAGGTTAATTGCAGGGACAGACAAGAGAACAGAGATGGCAGATCAAAAGAAATCGGCTGAATAATGCCACATTAATTCCAGAAGGAGACAGAAAAGAAAAGCTTCAGAAATCTGTTACACATTCAAGCCCATCCTTGGCAATTTTAGTTGAGGTTAGACTTTGTGCTCATTAAAGTCTGGAGCTGGGAACAGGGAATGAGGCCAGGCGCGGGGGTGGCAAACATAAGAGTCTTCTGTAGCTTTCAGACACAGACCCAAATTCCATCCAGTATCAATGTCTTTGGCATTTCAAATCTCCAGACCACATAGGTTGTTGCTGTTGTCATGGCAGACTGTAATATCACATCCAATTTGTTGCTTTCCATTTGGTGGTGTGTGTGCCCATTTCTACTTGGAGATGGGGTAGATGTGACCAAATTTGAGGACTTGCAATAAACTGAAAATATTCCTTTTCTTTTTGTTTTGGCATTTCATTAAAAAAAAACCTGAAGTAATTTGAATAAATGTAGCTACTATGAAAATGAGAACCGGTACATCATGGGAAGGGAGTTTCATTAACTTAACAGCAGACCTTGATGTGTGTTGACACAACTTCTTCAGTGGAAAAATTCTATTCCAAAAGCAGATTTTAGAGGTAGATTTGCCAGAAGAGTTTGATGGGCTTTCTTAACCTATGGCTCACCTTTTTCTGATCATGCCCTGACCCTCTTCTAATAGCTGAAGCTGCTGCATCAAAACAGGTATATCAAGCATATATTTTAAGTTGTGTTCTCTACTGTATCCTGAAATTACTGCATCTTCTTTTAGGCTTGTTTCCAGCGGTGCTGAACTTGGCTTCCAATGCTCTCATCATGACGAATGCTACCTGTGGTGAAAGAGGTCCTGAGATGTACTGCAAGTTGGTGGAACATGTATCTGGTCAACCAGTGAGAAACCCTCAGTGTCGGATATGTGACCAGCACAGCCGAATTCCAAATCGTATGTGTACATTTCTTCTCATTGGCATTCTCTAAATTGGTCCAATATTCCATGGATTATTCTGAGCCAAAACTGATGGCAAGTGAAGAATGGCCTTCCCAATGGAATGTCCACCTCACTAAGGTCTGCCTGCCATCAGACACAAAAAAGATGATGATATTGATTAAAACTTGCCTCTACTTTATGGTATAAGAAAGGGCTTTAAAGACAGTTGTTTTAATGGCCCCCAGTATTTTATTATAACAAAAATAGTTATGATAAAACTGCTTTAAAATATTTTAAAATTAGAATATTCTAATAAAATAAAATTTTGTATGGAAGATTCCTTCCAGGGTCTAAAATCAACTTTGGGAGTGGGCATATGTGAAATAAATTTTCAACAGGACTAAAATGTGCAGAGAAAACCTTAATATATCTTGTATGCTGTGGTCCCCACACTGCTTAGGCTGTGCTGCTGGTATTTAAAAAAATAAAAATGTGCATGTTTAATACTTATACACATTTAGCATCATCTGTATTTCAGAGAATGGCCCTTATTGCTTTGACTAGAAAGTTCGGTCACTTTGGTGTAAAATAAAGTGCCTTTGGTTATCAGTTATATAGTAAAAACTTTTTGGATTATTTTTGTTATTTCCCCTCTACTGCTCTGTTTAGTGCCCTTGCTGTAATTCTCATCCCCTACCCTATTCTCATTTTTCAGTGGCATTGTCTATGGAGAAGAAATAACAGATTTATTTATTTATTAATAAAATGTGTATGCCATCCAATTACTAACATCTCTGGACAGCTAACAACATAAATAAATTGATGACCCACTCTGGCTGAAAATTAATAAAATACAATAATAAAATTCAATATTAAAACATATTAAAATATTGATTAAATAAAAAGGTCTTAACCTGGCACCGAAAAACATATAATGACTTATTTCAGTATATATACTTTCTCTTTATCAACTATCTTCTCAAGAATGCCCTTACAGGCTTAGTGTACCCTGTTCATATAATATACAGTCATGGTAATGAATTAGTTCATTAATTCACGCACTGCCTTGCTGACCGTTTAGCAAATATTAATATTAATAACCAATTAAAACTAGTGAAGAATATTACTTTTTCAACATGGACTATTATCCTCCTGTGATCCCCATCGGTGCTGTATGTGCTTTCTTAAAATATAGCAATGGAAAATAGATACAGAGTCTTGGTTGATAAATATCATGTTTCATTCAGGAGTTATGTGCTCCATTCAGGGGAAAAGGTTTCTGGTCATCAGATCCCGTGTGATTAGATCAGACCAAGTATGTCCCTTTCTTCCTGCCTATACATCAAACATTCTGGACCTTTAGCTGGTTATTTTCAGAATTGTCCTGACAAAGTGCGGATATGAATAACATTGATTGCAATATCTCAAGAGCCAGACAGATTCCTTTTATCCTCTTGGAAGTCCCTGAGAAGAATGAAATAATCACTTACTTCTCTCTGAAGATCTCTAGTCATCAATACCTCCAATAAGGGCATGTTGTGGACAAATTCTGGGGTTTCTATAGTCTAAAGTCCTGTTCTAATAACCACCACTCCACCCTTTATCCCCCGTAAAGCCCCCATGCATTGCATTTCCATCTGTCTCTGTTGTTAATTTGCTGTGCAGCCAGCCATTAAAATAACATGGTCTTTCATTACAAACCCATCTCATTTAAGGTTTGCAAAATGTTCATTTGGCACCATGAACTGTTTTATTTACCCAGAGATGGCCCTTTAATAAGAGTGCCATGTAATGTAACCAGACTTTAAATGGTCCCCTTGGAATTTGTGAATCTAGTGCACCTCCCCTTAATTATTGTAGAAGGAAATGAACACACACTCCCTGATTAATCATATGTGAGCACAAATTAAAGACCATACTTTGATGGGTTGCCTGTGTGAACAAACTCCCTTGTCATTCATCACTGAGGTAGGTCCTTGTGTTAAGCCCTTTTTCACTGGCAGCGTATAGGAGATTTTGTCTTTCCCTTTTTGAAAATAAGGAATACATTCCAGCAATTAATCAGTGGTTTCAAATTAATTAAGATTAAACTTCTGTAATGGGATTACAGTTAATTGTATATTCATCTTTCATTCCTCCCTTTCATGACTAGCCCTCATATCAATTTGACTTGAGGAGGCTGATTGCAAAATTTCCAATTAGGCAACTTCTATCACAATCACCTTGGAGACCTGGGCTTGATTTACAACTGATTTTTCCCCAAGATGCTTTTAAGCTCACTTCTAATTTTTTGGTAAAAAATTAAAAAAAAAAAATCTGACATAGTAAAAAGATCACACAGTACCTAGAGCAAAGGTTTTCTTTCTTACTGACTCTTTGTATTATCTTTAAAATACAAAGATAGAACCAGTAATAACTCAATTATCTCTCTAATTTTATAACATGCCACTGTTAATGCTGCCTAGTGATTCTGAATCATTTGATATTTACATATATTTTATGGCATTTGCAATTTTAAGATTGACACCTCCCCTCCCACCCACAGAAGTACTTTAATTGTGTTTAGACAGCCTTGTGTTTTTCAGTACTAAAGTAGGAGTCCTTTCTTCCAGTGAACTTGTGACATGACACAACCAAGAAAACAGAGGTATATCTGGTTGGTAGATCTAATAATTATTGCAATATTATAATTGAAATCCAGATAGTATATCTGGATCTTGCCTGTTTTCTATTGCCCATATCCAGTGGGACAAATCAGTGCATACAAGCAATAATCCTTTGGCTAGACTGAGACTCAGGATGTCAGGGAAATCTACCATGGATTCAGAGGAGTTCAAATTCCTCTAAACCTGACCCACAGATTCTACAGCAGACCAGCTTTTCTCAAATCACTTGGATTCCACAGACATGCAACATGTTTTTTAAACTCAGCAAAATGATAATCTTATGCAAATTTGGTTGTATCAAAACACCAGAATTAAAAAAGGATAAGAAATGTGCATTTGCGGAAAATCCCGTTCTATTAATGAGCAGATGATCGAATGAAAAGTGCCTGCCAAGCCGCAAAGCAGAGAAGGAACGGATTTAATAGCGTCTGTGCATCCCCAATTGCAACATGGATGTGCAGCAGGGCACAGCACATGCTGATTTCTGAACTGGAGAGCTGTATCCAATAGTTAGAGAGGCACGTGCCATCCCTGTTGTGGACATGATCCTGACTTCTGGCAGTGACTTAGATGCTGACTCAGGAAGACCAACAGTGCAATATAGACAGCAAGGGCTCTGGACTGACTCTGCTAAGCTGTAGCCCAGCAACTAACAGCCTTCTGAACCTGAGAGCCACTCAAACTAGGCCACCCAGTAACTGCAGCCTTTTGTCAGACTAGGTCAGGGTCTGGTCTGCCACTGAAAATCCATGGCTGCAGGCAGTGTGCTCTATGAAACTTAGCAGAGAGGTGAGGGAGTGCCAGTCGTCTGGGTTTGAGGGCTGCCTTTTTAAGGATCTCTGATTGATAGTCAGGTGGAGCAATTATGTAAGAATTTGGTCAGCAGCCAGTCTACTGGAAGGCACCACCTCTTCCTGGGGATCGTTGAAGAGACCTGCTTGGGACCACTCGTGTTCTGAGATGTCAGGTCTTGTCCTAGAAATTTGCCACACTTGGAGTAGGTCACCTTTTGGGGCTGTGGGTACATCTGGCAATTCACAGTGGGCAGCATCACATTGCCAAGGAAACATGACAAAGGACAAGCAAACTACCCAAAAGACTTGAGTGAAAGTTAGAGGCAGGATACAAGCCCCAGTACTAAGCAAATCCTTTGAACCAACAGTCTTTTTTTAGTTTCAAAGTTTTATTGTTTGCTACTCACTAAACAAATAATTATTCCAAAGACTTCAAACATACTGTGTACAAAGTCTTATTTCTCTCTACTAATGCTGTGTATTTCAGCCCAAATTAGGGTTCCGATTCTGTAGCCTTTGATAGAAAAAGTCCCATGCTTCAACCAACAGTCTTCATCACCAACAGAAATCTTTTTCACAGTGATCCCTGAGGCACCTAAGACCATTTTAAAAAGTTGGTTTAAAAGTGGGAGAGGAGAATGCTTTGGTGAGTGGCAAGGAAAGCACCTAAGGTGTGCTGGTCCCCAGCACTCTGGCAGATGAGGTAGGGATCTGGGTGCATGATGTCCATGGATGTCACTGTACCTTACCTGCACTACCTTGTCTCTGCCTTGCTCTTGCGGTCCTGCCTGCTTCCACAGGGCAGGATACTTGTTTGGTATCTGTAGACATGCCACCAAGGAGAGGGCTGTGCAGTCAGATTCTCCTGCTGAGCTTCAGCTCCCTCTGCCATAACATATTGCCATTTTTGCCTTTCCCATAGATCTCCAAGTAAGTACAGCTCAAGTCATGATTGTCCAAGCAGTTCATCATATTTTCACTTTGTACTGTGCATGCCTTTCAAGACCCTTTTGGTCCATGAGTGGCAATGTTGTTATTAATAAGAATAAAAATGGTGTTCAGACACGAAGAGAGATAAAATGTAGTCATATGAAATACAGTTGATTGAGTTGCTCATTATTTGCTTAATTGTGGTGCCAACACATCAGATTGCAATGTAAGAGCTTTATACTTGGTTTGTAAATAGCCAGGTGACATCTAGTTGACTGAGACAAATAGGCCTCACTCTCAGGTTTCCAAAGTTAGTTCTGTTTACACATTTCTTGGGTGTCAAAAGGCCAACATGATTATGCATGGCCAGGATAGGCTAATAGAGGGTTTATACGCCAACTATTGGTGGCGTTCCTTAGGAAATCCCAGAAATTAGTAGAAGTGTATATATGATTTATATATACTCAGAAACTGTCAAACAAATAAGCCACCTATAAAGTTTTTCTCAGTGTGTGTGTGTGTGTGTGTGTGTGTGTGTGTGTGTTTTCAAAACTCTAAAGAGAAGCCATTGATTGGGAAGTGCACTGGACCGGTCTTTCCAGCCTCCTGCCCTCCAGTCATGTTGCACCACAAGTCCCAGAGACCCATAGCAAGGTGAAGGGACCTATAAGGGTTCTCCAAACAGATCCTACAAGTCAGGCACAAAAAGCCAGAACAAAGCAGGTGGAGAGCAAAACCAGTCCCAATGAAAAAGCATGAAAAGCCAAAAAGAGTTCTTCTAAAAGCAGAGCACAGACCATCTAACCTTTCAAGGGAGGGGATTACATAATTAAGGTGCAAACCTGGGAAATCCTCTGTTTCTGTGGCATCCAAGTTTTTAAAACATTTAATAGGCCACTGCCGGGTCTGTAAATTTACATCAGAGTGAATGTCAGCTTGTTTTCATGGAATTTTATTGAAATTGTGGTTGCTGTTTATATGCTAATTATCAAAAGTTCTCATTTTTTCTTCATCTGCTTCAATATGTTTTGTCAGCTACTTTCTTTTTTCTTTTCTTTTAAAACTAGACACTCGAGCTGTCACTGCTAACAAAACTAACCATATTGCTTGAAAAGTTCCACGTTCTTCACTATGGCATATTCTCAATTAACAATTTTTCTTTTTTTACACACCCCAAAGCTGAAGATTCATGAAGTGCAAATCATTAGAGACTGCTGCCGAGTATCTAGTATTCATTCCAATGGGATATGGATGGCAACACATTTAAAGTCCTATTGAAATTAATAGTGATTTAATTGCTGCACTGGCTGGTACATTGTTCCAATACATCACAGTGTATAAACCAGCTACTACAATCTACCAGGGAATGGAACATGGCATTTTAAAATATTTTATCAGTAGGATGGCTGGAAAAGTATATGAAGGCAAATACGTTTCAGCTATGCAACTTTTTGGTTGCATTTGTGTTGTATTTTTAAACATTATATATTTAAGGTTCTTATTAGGAATTAAAAAGGACACTTTTAAAAATCTGCAGTATGGCATAAGAATCACTGGACTATAACTCCAGTTAAGGTGTTATAATATGTTTTTCCCCCCAGTGCAGTGGGTAAGATGTTGGAAGCCGCCCTTGATGTTGTAAGCCGCCCCGAGGCCTTGGCAAGGGGCGGCATAGAAATGTTTTAATAAATAAATAAAATATAAGTGGACTCACATTCACTGTTGTTAACTTTGTTCTTTTGCATCTCACTGCTGGCCCAACAGTGCGACACCCGATAACAAATGCAATTGATGGCAAGAATACTTGGTGGCAAAGTCCTAGCATTCAGAATGGGAAGGAATATCATTATGTGACCATCACCCTGGACCTGCGGCAGGTAGGCCTTTTCTGTGTTATAGTGTTGGCCTTGAGGGGACATGTTCCTTCCAAGCTGATGAGCACTGCTGCCACCATCCCTTATCCGCTGTGTTATCATCAATCAGATTAGTACAAACAGTACAAAATGTAAGTTGTTGGTGGCAGAATAATACAGGCGTTCATACAGGTTTCCATGCTGAAACATCAAGGTTATTTATTAATTCTTTTTATTTAATTTTTTTATTGCCAAACACATCAGATTTCAGGGCAACATAAATAAAAGACACCTAGAAGCAAAAAGTAAAACGTTATAGTTATTGAAGATGCCAAAGGACCACGCAATGCTCTGTAGTCTACCCCACCAACATTATCCTATCCCTGTAATGTGAATTCATCACATATATGAGCAGTTCTCTCTGTATATGTGAGAAAGAGGTAACATACACATTACCCTTTTGACTATTATTTTGCACACCTTTTTAAACAAATATCAAGCATCTACTTTTGAATATTGTGTCTAGAACAAATCAAATTAATATTATAGTTCCTCAGAAATGCAAACATATAGAGAGACAGCAATGAATTTTGAAAATTCATTTCAAAATTTTGAATTGCTTAAACTGTGTTTAAATGATGTCCATGCAAACCCAGTTTTCTATGACCCGGGGGAGCACTGAAGGAAATGTAGTCTTATTGCAGAAAGCTCTGCAAATGGCATCCATTTAAAAAATGAAATACAGAGCCTAGTATAGAGGGAAACTTAGCAAGATCTGATGATCTTCATAGACTTAGTAGGAAGCAGCCTTAGCTTTTCCCTCACATTTTCTGCCAATCATGTTCTTTTCATTCCCTAGTAGACTTGATGAAATGACAGCTGCATCACTTCTAGAGAGCTGTTACCTTTCAATGTCAACAGGTATGCTGCATTATGGCAGGTATGCATGGCGGACAATATGGAGTGTGAAAAAGTGGTTTTCTTTTCCTCCAGCTCATGCAAATACAGAATAGCTAGTAGGTGCCAGAACTAACACCTCCCAATTTTAGACTCACTCCTGCTGCTGCTCAATATCCGACAAATTAAAAATAGGATAGATAACCTAAGAGGTTCCACCTTTCTCCTCACCCATGCTGTACAGAAGATTGTCACATTGGCTGTAGGCTGTTACCACCTCCTCAGTGACAGTCTCCAGAGTTCCAGCAACAGTGGTGAGGACAAGTATAGTGATTCCAAAACGGCAGCTGTGGGAACAAGAAACAAAGATCTGCTTCTAAAGGTTGGCCTGAACAAGCTCCCCCTTCTTTCATTTTCCATTACATTTTATTTTACTTTTTAAATAAAGTTAACACAATAAAGCCAACAAAGAGAAGAAAGATAAATAATCACAAATCAAGAGCATAAGGAAGATAAGTAGAGATAGCTAAAAATAATCAAAGAAAGCAAGACACTTGAAGCCCGGGCAAGTTGGCATGGATAGTCAGCTGAGGTGCCTCTGGAGCCCTCAGTTAAACACCCATAAATTGCTTGCATTCCATGGGGAGCGCCTGGTGATCTGAAGAGGAACTCCACTAGAGAACCTTTCTGATATTGCGATGCTATTGTTTAAAAAAAGAGCAAACTGTCTTGGGATTTTTTAAATGAAAGGCTGTATATGAAATTTTTAAATAAGTAAATAAATAATCATGCATGGCAATGCAGTACTAGACCACAAACCATATCTCTGAGTAGCCCTGTGAATGTTCTGACATTTCCTGTACCGAACCATCATAGCTCAAACTGTCTTAAACTTAAGAGCTGGTAAGTAAGTGAAAAAACTATTTTCCAGTTGTCCATATGTTTGGTTAGAATCAGCTCTTCTACTTCTTTTTTATTAACACTGTGAATAATCACAATGTCACTTCCTCACTGTCAGAGCAATACAACAATGGAACAGGTTGCCTGCAGAGGTGGTGGGCTCTCCCATACTAGAGACTGAAAGAAACTGGACAGCCATCTGAGTAGCATGGTGTAAATTGGTGACCTTCAACAGCAGGGGGTTGGACCTGATGGTCTTCATGGCCCATTCCAGCTCTACTATTCTGTGATTCTGTGATCAGTTCCTATCAAAGTAAAGGTCCAGTGAACAAGCGCGCACACCTTGATCAAGATACTACTCATACAGCACAGTGTGCGATATGTAGAGCTGCAAGTTCTCTACTGACATGTTTTACCTTATTAAATATTATAGGGGACTCTTCTGTGTTCTGGTTTGCAGGACAGGAAAGGGGTCTAGGCAAGAAAGCTGGTTGTTAGTTGCAGTACCTTGGAGAGCTCTAGGGTGCCACTTGCTTAGTAAGGTATGAGGGAAGGCCAAAGCCTTTTATGCTTCAGCCCAGAAGCCTCTTCTCAGACTCAGCTCCTTAAAGAGACAGTCTTCTGAGTGGAGTCTAGCACTTCTCAGCTTCTCCAACACCTCACAGTGGGTGTGTTTCTGGTGTTGGTGCACCAGCTTCATTGGCTTGGGGCTCTTGGAGATGGGTGTGATGGTCCAGTGCTGTAGCTAGACTCAGGGCCTGCAACTGTTGGTTTGGCCTAAGGGTCTCCAGCATGGCTTGTGGGATCTCTGGTTCCCAATGGTACTCAGACCTGGTGGTTCCTCTGTGGGGAGCGCTGCTTCCACAGTTTCTGAGCCTATGAACTTCAGGGTCTTGACAGGCACACTGAGCAAAGGCATGGAGTGCTACTGCTTTCAGAGGTGACTATTCATCAGTTGTAATATGTGTCTCTAAGGCTATATATACACATGTCTAAATATTGTAGAATATTGAATGTAATGCAGAACAAACCATGAACTTTTGTTTCTGCCTATTATGAATAGGGTCAGGAGCATCAAAAGGTTTTGTTTTTCTCTTTACTGGAAAGCACTAGAGGTTCTTTCAGTTGTTTTCAGAGGTTTGCTGATGGGTTCTTATTGAAATGCCATGTCCTTTTGTATAACAGATTGAGCATTTTCAATTTCTAAAAGTCAAAGGCTGTAAATTGCAGAAATGCATTAGTGCCTGTTATTGATAATTATGAATGTACATTGCATGCTTTTAGTAGATTCTAATGTTACAGAAAAACCAGGAAATAATTATAGTTTTCCTCATTACATAAATCTAGACCTTTTGTAGGGGTGCTGAGTTATATTTCTTTGTTGACTACCTACAATAATAAAATAATGACAAAACACAATAATGATATGTATTGGCAGATGTGCCACATTTTTGGCACAAACAGAAAATTATCTTTATCATTAATTTTCAAAATAGTAATGGTGTGATACATCTGTGGTGAGAAGTTTTTGCTACTAGTAGACCTCTGTTTGTTTGGATTCCTTAGAAAAGAATTGCAATAACCTGCCATCAGTCAGGCTGACTCTCCTGACATATCCTAAGCTATCCCTCTGCCTTGGTATTTCTAAGCCCTCAAATAAAATAAAAAGTTACATCTGACTTATCTAGTTATATTTGCATGAATAGAGCTTGCACAGAGTTTCTTCCTAAAGACATTTCTTACATAATCTCACATTTCTGGGATTGTAGTATGGAGTAGGAAGTTTTACACTAAGTTTCCAGCAGTCATGAAGATAGAAAGCAGGCTGAAAAAGACGATAGTAAACACAATATAGCTACAGGTGAGAAGACTGCAGGGGGCATCAGGCACACAAAGAAGCCAAAGGAGAGGAATCATGAGAAGTGGGGGCATCTTCATTTCATTTAACATATAAAGGAGAAGCTCACATATCTGATGCATGCAGCAAACCAGAATTTCTACCCTTTGCCTAAAGGAGGCGCACATGCCGATGTGCCATTTTGCAGGACATATGCCCAGTGTGGACAGACCTTCTCACTTGCAAAGCTGTTGGAGTACACATGTCATGAACCAAGCTTGCCCTGGTCCTTGGATACTGTCTAGTCTTTGGGCTGGCAGCAGTAACATGTGCCAGTACCTCATGATCTAGCAGCAGTGGAGAAAATGCTAGTCTGGCCACTGAACATTTTCCTGTGCAATCCCTTTTCATCCCCAAGCAGCTTCTGCTGCTTCTATTGTTTTCACCCCTAAGGACAATGATACAGGGTCCCCAAACCTTTTTCCAAAAAGAGGAAAGTCAGCTTGTAGGGATGATTTTGAGCTGAAAAGGAGAAAGGGTCAAACAGCCTCCTCCTACCTCTCTTCCTTCTGCTCCAACACAGAACTGAGTAACAGGAATTCAGTTACGAGTTGCAGAATATGGTGGTATGCCCTTAAGGCCCAGGTTCATTTTAAACTTTTGTTCCAAAGAAAACGGAAGGAAAAGCAGAAACCTATGTAATATGTTATTGGATTCTGAAACCATTTTCTGTCTTGATTAATTAAACAAATTAGCAGCTATATGCCATTTTGCCCACTTCCATAACCTGCTTCAACCTACCATTTTAAACTGGTGCCAATGCAATTACAACAGCTTTCCTTTTTACACTATGGTAAGGGAAGTGAAAAAAAGTCAGCAATGTTCCTAGACCACCAGAAGTTTGTTCAGTAACAGATATCATATTATGGTTTATTACTTAGAATATCTTTTTATTAGTGGTTCCATGTATTTTAAATTGCTGCATATAGCCCTCAATTCTGCAAACTAAATGCTCTTAAATTTGCTGTAAGTAATGCAGCTTTCAGTGAGGGTTGTAATATTCAAAGTGAACATATGTAGGACTTAGGTTTAATCTTCACTAACATATGCTTGGCCACTGTATTGTAGTTTATGTTCTGATATGACATCCTGTTTCAATGGCAAGCCCTTACAGTAAGCCAAACTGGTGGAAAATTTAAAGGTATATGAGACAGATAATAGGTTTAAGAAGTGGTTGAGTTTTGAACAGGTTTGCTCCTGTTTTTAAAATATATTACATCTAAACAGTTTATGTGGAATGAGAACCAAGCCTTTAAAACTGGATGTTAGTGGCATAAATAACAGGATATGGGAATATCTATGGTCACACGATATGACAGAATTACTATTGCAGTAGCCATTTATCTCTGAGCAAGCATCAAAATTTAAGACCTTTCCTAAAGATTAAAACTATTTCAAGGGCAGAAACATTTTATTCTGAACACAGAGTTTACATGGGGATGATGACAGCAATATATCCTTTTGAACTAGGGTCTTGATAGTGTGTGTGTGTGTGTGTGTGTAATTTCTGCAAATATGTTTGTTAGATCTAACGTGTGTTGTGTTTATGACATGTTGAGACAACCCCATTGTTGTCACAGGGTCTGAAAGGACTTGACCTTCTTCTCTAGAAACACAGCATTTCAAGGTGCAAAACTCAGTCTCTGATCTGACCTGGAAAAAGATTCAGGATCAAAATTCTTGGCTGAAATGCAGACAACTAGCTGGTGATAACCAGATCATTTCTGGTTCAGGGAAAACACTGTTGAACAGGTAGAGCCAAAGGAAGAGGAATGTAGCATTCTAAGTCCTATTGTCTGATGCCATCTCAAGAGAGTTGGCCGATTAAGTAGCACTGTCTGACCCACAAGCAGAAGCAGCTTCCCTGAGGGTAGAACTAACTCCATTTGGTGGGAAAGAGAGGAGAGGATTCAGATTGGAATTGGCTTCTTTCCGTAACCAGTATCTCGTTCTACTTGCGCCTCTGATTTCATGGATGTCCTTTGCTATTCACCTATGTAATGCTTCTTTTGTATCATAAAGCTGGCTTGGCTCCCCTACTTTAGCATAAGACTATAGTTAGCTGCCTTTTGCTTGGAACATAGGCCTTGAAGATGCTTGGGATCTGGCAGCATCAGTCTAGAAACTGAAATCTCCCAGAATTCCAGAAGTTCATAACACATCCATCAGTTCAGGCAGGGGAATGGAAGTGCAATGTGGTTCATGGTTGACCATTAGAATCTCTGGTCCATCCTGCCGGTACCCTTTCAGCTTCCACCACTGCTACATTTTCACTCCATGATTTGATTTTGCAGAAGAGACTTAATTTTGCAAGTAGCTTGTTAGGGAATTGACACTTCTCACTCATCAGGGTTTTGTTTTTCCTTTTAAACCTTTTGTTCCTGAATATGACAGCAGCAAAACTTCTCCTGATGGGAACTGATCTCATTGCAGCAGCCTTTATTATGACAATGCAGTATTATTTCAAGAAAGATATTGGATTAAAAAAAATGGTGGCCCCTTCGGAGGAAGCTGTAGTGACTTGTGGCTGCTGGCCACCACAAAGAACTCTCCTGCTGCCACTGCAGAAGAAAATACCTTTCAACTACCAAAAGCAAGAACCCTCCTTCCAACCAGCCAGTTATGAGAACCCTTTTCTGCATCCTTGTCTTGGCATTTTTTTTCAGCATCCCATGGCGCACTCCTACCTATACAACATCAGGAGCCAATAAATTACAAATGTTGCAAGATTACCTTGTTGGTAATTTGGAAGAATGACAACCTTCTATGAGTTTGGTTGCTTGCCGCCTACCCAGTTGTAAACAAGAACCTAACCCAGTAGGGTAGTGGGGGCAAAGTAGGTTTGGATGAGCTGCCCTCATCATTTGTGCACGTCTCTGTGTTACAGAATTTTATATGCCAGTCTTAATCATAGTAGTTACACAAACTGGATGGATTTTGCCTTGATTAATGCTTGAGGTTACTAAAATACATTTCTGAGGATGTATGCCTTATGTCCACAAACTTCTAGAAATGTCTTTTATTTTATGGTTTTATCTTTTCAAACTCTAATACGTGGGTATACAGCCTTTCATATTCCCCTCTTTTGGAATAAATTTTAGGAGTGCTGTGCCTTTAAAAGTTTTTGGCAGATGTGGGAATAGCAGAAGGCATCTGAAGACGTCATTCCTATCTTGGCTGTCCACCATTGTACAGAAATGGGGACATGTAATAAAATTGATTTTATATATCATAATTACATTGCTACCAAGGTCTGGAATCTACCATGTTGAGATAAGCTCATGATACATCTCAAAGCAATTTTTACAAGATGCCTGTATTAAGGTCAAGAAAAGATAATGCTATTCTGGTTTATGTTCTGTTGAAGTGCCAGGAGACATTTTTGCAACTGTAAGGATTAAATGTTAATTAAGAGAAAAGAATCCAAATGGTTGTCATCTATACTGTTTTGTATTCCAAAGCTGTTATTACAGAATTCCTTTCCTTACAGTTACAGACTATGGCAATATTGTGATTGTTTCTCCAAATTATACTCCCAGAGTGACTTATGCTTTAATTCTATACATACTACTTGGGAAAAAGTCATACTGAATTCAGCAGATCTTATTCTTGAGTAAATATGTGTTTCATTGCCCTGGAAGTATCATTTATGGATTTGCAATGACATGACTCGGATTTTAGAGCAGCATTGACTGGATCAAGCTGTCACAATAAATAATCAGGAGGGAGGGGAAAACGGCAGTGTATTTCATGCAACTTCATGAAAGATAGACATGAAAAAAATCAAGTCCAAAGTTGTTAGAAGCTATATATAATTTCTACATGCATATTACAGATATGTATGTTGCTATTCAGTTGTATGGCTCTGTGTGATGCTGTTCTGCTGGTTGTATTACACAAACGGCTCCAAACTAATGGATTTATTTTGAGCTAGGAGAGCAGGTGAGAGCAATGCACAATGAGATTTCCTGCTTCATTGGCTAGTGCTATGTAGATTAATGATTCATTTCTGCACAATATGAATAATATTAATGCAGTGAATAACCTTTTGTAATACGATAGTTTCCTGTGTCTTATGAGCCATTTGTTAGTGGGTATTGCAAGTTATGGAAGAATGTTTCACAGTATGTACTATACAGATTGAGTCAATTACCAGTGGAAATGGAAACTTGTGTCTTATCGTGTGGACCACACTGCCTAATCCAGGGAAATTCAGGGGAGCTTTTAGAGGTGTATTTATTAACTCAGATTTGCAGCCCATGCTGTCCTTTGGCTCTCAGAATGAAAAACAGCATTGACACACACACAGACACACACAGACACATGAGCGCACACACTCACACACACACACACACACACACACACAGAGAGCACAATTTAAATGTGTGTATGCATCTGTGGAGAGAAATACTCAAATTGGTGCATGATTCCTAGAGACATATTTCCGACGTTTTTTAAGTTGAGTAAATGAATTTGATAGGTTTTGAATGCAGACATGAACTTCCGAATGCTAAGGTGGTGTGTTGATTGCAACCATCTTAGAGCACAAATCTTATTTGCAATGTGTGTGTGCGTGTGTGTATATATACACATATATACAGTATTGAACAAATGCTCTAGTTAACATAACTTTGCATTCATGTGTATATGTCTATCTCTGTAATTTTCAGTGTTCTCTTTTTTCAGTTTTCTTTTCATCCATTTGTTCTACATGTCCCTGATTCATTCTTATTTTTCTTCCAAATTGCCAATTAAAAAATAATTGCAGCAACAACAACTCAACATGATTGCTGGTTAAATGTATTTTGTGAAGTATGTCAGGATATGGTAATTAACAATCTGGCCTTATGTCAAAGGATTCACAAAAATAGCTTAACATCTCAAATCACCAAATAACTTCTATGTTTAGAAAGGGCACTTTTTTGTGTTTATGGCAAATTCAAGAATCTTTGAATGCTCACTAAACAACAACAAAGTAAATATGAACTGATTTCACAGAGATTGAATCCACAGTCAAACAGTTGAGCTTTGTAATGGACATTAGGGCAAAGGTGGTAGTCTTTTGGCCCTACAAATACTTTTGGACTAGAAATTCTGCCAGCTAAGTCAGCAGGGCAAAGATCAAGGATGAAGGCTGTTACGGTCCAACAACATCTAGAGGACCACAGGTGCCATACTCCTGCTGCAGTATAAATCATTCTCTCTCTCTCTCATACACGCGCGCACACACACACACACCCATAACCCTGACCCATATATACTAGCAACTAGCACATGAGTCCAGAAAGAAAGGTTTGTTCAAATTTTGAAAGTACAATGTCTACATTTCTGAAATCATGCTGTTACACATTTTTACCATGCTCCAAAACACACCTCGTTTTGCTATGATAAACATACATAGTTTAAAAGTATCCTTGCTGACAGTTTTGTAACATTTTGGTTGGGCTTAACAGTCCTTTCATTATTTTAAGCTTTAAAATTCAATGGACCAGCATGACTGCAAACACTTTATAAATAGAGCAATTCCTTTCAAAGCTTTATTTTTTCTGGATTCTCCTTTTGCAAAATCATGGATTACTTCCCTAGAGACAACTTCACTTCTGTGTTTACACTCAGTAGACAAAATACCCAGGTAGCTTAACCCTTGTCACATAGCAGAATGCCTGTGTGTTTTGATGAGTACTAGCTTATTGAAAATTCTTCCAGCATCTGCCGCAATCACTAAGAATGTGCGGAATTCCACAAGCCTATGCACACTTCAGTCAAAATTGGATGGAGATTTTTTTTGGTAAATTTCATTTAATAGGGTTCATTTAATAGGGTTTCATTTAATAGAGTTCATATTATTTTCAAAAATGTGGACTTGATTTTTTCGATGTAGTATTTCACAGGGAAAGCTCATCAGTCTGCCAGATACTTTGAACTAGATATCTATTCACACTTATTTTGGGGCTGTAAAAATTGAGCAGTATTTCTTCCTATCATCCCTAGATTCAGTGACCTTGATTGTTGTGCTGCTTTGTCCTACCCACCTACTGACCCTCCTCTTGGCTGTGCACTTTGCACTTTGAATGAGAACGTGCTACACATGGATTTGTGCTTCCCTTTCTTTAGAATGACAAGCCCTATTTTAACTGCACAAGTACAGTGCAGTGCCTTTGTTGTAGGAAACCAGTGACATACTGTTCAGAATGCTGTTCGTCCTACCCTAGCAGTGTATCCAATTGGCTCTGGCAGATTTCACAAGATTTGGACAATAAGTGGATAGATACAGTGAAATAGGTTTGCATAAATATCCCCTAGCATGATCTACAGTTGCTTCTCTCAGAACAAAGCCGTTGCAGACTGAGCTGGGAGGTGCTGGATCTGTGGGACTTAGAAAAATGTTCCCTTCTCCATGTCTTCAGGATATGTCCGCAGATGAGTTCCTTGTGTTATTCGTCTGACATCCACAGAAAACTAATTTTGCTTGAGTCTCAGAGGGGATAGTCACAGAACATGGGGGGGAGGTGTTGCAAATTTCATTTTA
The DNA here is from genome assembly GCF_004798865.1 of Varanus komodoensis. Lineage (NCBI taxonomy): Eukaryota > Metazoa > Chordata > Lepidosauria > Squamata > Varanidae > Varanus > Varanus komodoensis. Next base: position 48,663,982 of record NW_025335268.1, on the reverse strand, counting down.
CATGATATACATGTAAAAAAGGGATATTGAGAAATCATTTTGTGTGGATCATACATACTGCAGTCTGAGAATACCATGACTGTTGGGCATCTTTCATGTGGGGTGAGTTAATCTGCTCAGTTCAGAAATGTGCCGAGCCTCCCCCGAACCCAGTTAGTGCTTGCCCATCAGAATTCTTTTGGTGCTCATCCCTCTGTAAGGCAGCAAGTCAAGCCTAGAATAAGTCTGTGAGTGTTTGCAGAACTGCTAATTTCTTTCCCACTTACTGCTGGCAGCAGCAGCGGGGGAAAAGGCCACCGTGAATGGGTGCGTTGGCTGCCACTCGCAGCAGCCAAACACCGCCCCCCGCCCCCACCATTTGCTGCCGCAGCTGGTGACACATGGGGAAAAGTGACGCAGTGAGTGGGTGTGCTGGCTACCATTCCCAGTGGCTGACCTTCTTCCCCGCATGCTGTTGCTGGCAGAGGCAGCAGGCATAGAAGAACGGTGCTGCTTGCACAGCCTGTACACCTTGTGCATGCGCATCAGGAGCTTGGACTCTGGGGAATGCAAATCAGAGAGAGAATCTGGCAAATTTTCTGCTCAGAAGGGCTCCCCCACACATCCCCAGCTCAACTTGCAAACTCTCATAGGTGCCGCTTCCCAGGTAATGCACTTCAGTCCCAGAAATATCCTTTAAAACATCATGTATTACTATATAGGTGAAGTAAGACTAACTAACTCCTGAAGAATCACATGCCAGACTTCAAGACCTGCACAAACATGATACTGGAGATTTTCTGTCCAGGCCTTCGGAAAGGAAAGTAACGCTTGAAGGTTTAAGACCATTTTCCTACCTGGACCAATAGGTCCAATTCATTTATTGTTTTATTGTTTATATAATATAAATATTTTATGAATTGTATATATAGCTTTTAAATTTGTACACAGCCCAGAAAGCCTGTTTACAAGGCTGTGGGGCTGTATAAAAATGCAGTCAATCAATCAGTCATTGCCATGACACTGAAGACTCTTCTCTGTGATTAACTCCCATGTTGCGGTAAGTCACCGGAACACAGAAACAGAGCATTTTTTTTCAGTGGGGGCTTTTCTGTCCGGCACCTTGTCTTTGGTGCTGAGCCTGAGTCCCCTGGGTGTGGACATAAGAACAAGTGAAATTATTTCCAGCTTGGACCTGTAGAAGAGCCACGTACAGTCAAAAGAAGAGGTACATAGGGGAGGAATACAAGATAGCTGTCTAGGGGCCAGGTGGCAGATACTGTCCTGGACCATGTTCAGAGCTGAGACGGTTTAAGCCTGAATTCTTAGAGCCCCTCCCAAGGCTCAGCTGCAGCCATTCAGAGATGCCAGGGTGCTATTAAGAGGTCTACTCTGCAGCCACATGGCCTCTGGTTGATCAGAAGTGCACAATATAGGAGTTTTTATTGCATTCATATCTGATTTCTTTTTCCTCCGGTGGAAGCCATGGAGGTTGTGGTTATGCTGATGCTATTTTATCCTTACAACATGCCTGTGAGCCAGGCTATGGGAAGCTTAGTGACTGCCCAACGTCACACAGTGAGCTTCAGGGCCCTCTCCCGACCCCCAGGCTGACATTCTGAGCAGCACACCAGAGGGCCATTTATTTATTTTTTTTATTTTATTAAAACATTTCTATGCCACCCCATTCGCCGAAGCCTCGGGGCGGCTCACAACATTAAGTTAAAATACAAACATTAAGTTATAACATTAAGTTAAAATGTTTGTAAAATGCAAACATTAAGTTAAAATACTAAAAATAACAATATAAAATAAGTCGCCCTGGCCGTGATGTTACCAGCCTCACTGGAGGCAGATGGCCAGTTGATAGCCATGTATCTCCACAGTACCGACATATTTCAGTCCCCAATCATTCTCTTTTCTTTCCCTCAGTCAGAAGCAGTAGCCTGTTCCTTAATAGCGTATGTTTTTGCCAGCTGCTACTGCTAAATAGCTTCTTTCTGCTCTGGATTTTTTAAAGTCAGTGTTCTTTCTCTGCCGCCTTCCACTAAGTTTTGGATTTTTCTTGCTGCCTGAGTTACAACATGCTCTTCAGTCAAAGTCTCATCCCATCTTTTTCTACCCCATTTGCTATATCATTTAAGAACTTGATGTAGTTTTCCTGCTATTTTCCTTTGAATTACTTGCTGTGTAGAAGTGGGAATGGTCACATCATGCAGCAGAGCTGCATTGTCTCTTAGCCTTGAACTAATATGCTTAGGTTGCACTCCATAAACCAATTATTCTGGTGCAGTTCTATTAAAAATGTCACCTTTATGCTGCCATCGCATTCTCAGCTTATTTTTTCTTCCATACTAAGATTTTGTATGTATCCCTGTTGACTACCATGGAAAAACAGGTGGTGCATGTGTGCGGGGAAAGAAATTGTAAGGAAACTGTGTCCTTTGTCAGGGTAGGACCGCCCCCCCCAGCCTCTGCATACATTTTGAAATGCATATTTTCCCCTTATCCTATGCAAAGTAACGGTGATATTGATAGTTTGCATAGGGTGAGGAAAAAATGCATTTCCCAGGGTGACTCTTACATGGAAATAATGCATTTATTATATTTATATCCCACCTTTTTTCCTAATCAAAGAACTTAAGATGGTTTATATAATTCTCCTCCTCCTCCCACTACTCTCAGTCTTATCCTCACAACACTGCAAGGTGGGTTGGGCTGAGAGTCTGTGACTGGCCCAAATACATGGTGCAACAGCTCTTCCAGACTATGTTTTTCCTGTTAAGCTTAGCAGGGAATGCAGTCTGGACATTAATATCAGGGCCACTGCCTAACCTTTGAAGTTCGACAACTTTAGGACCAGCCCACTTTTCTTTGATTACTGTAGGAGAGAACCACTTTGCCTTAGAGGAGCTTTGAATACCTCCCAAGGAACCTGGCTGTGTTCAATACTGTGGATGAATCTGAAGCTGATGTACACCCTCCAATATGTAGCAAAAGAATAAAAACACATTATGTATTTGTGTAGATAATAAGTTCTCGAAGCAGTGTATCATCTAAAGAAAGACATGAAATAGTACAACAATGCAAAACCCTAAAGTATGTTTCGACTAAAAATTAATGATGACTATGGTGTCACTAACTAGTGTATTGTTAGAACTATATGGTCTTCACCAGTCTAAAGGATTCTAAAGAGGAGGGTGGCCTAACTTCTCAAGGAGGGTGCTGCTACACAAAAGGCCCAGTTGCAAGTGTAAACTTGTGACCTTGAGTCCCATTTTTAAAATTCCAGTATCCCCAGGCCCCATGTTTCCCAGTGCAGTGTGGAGAAAATCAGGCTGCTGATTGTACAGTCAATTCCCAAGGATCCTTTAAATTTTTTTTCTTTATTACCAAGCTACCCTCTTTTAGTCAAGCTGATAGTGGAAACTAGAATATGCCATGTAGTTCACAACTCTATGGAATGTAAATAATTTGGCATAAATTCAACGAAGGACTTCTGGAACTTTTCCCAATCAAAGGCTGAAGTGGAGACAAAAGAAGAGTCTGTTATCTACTCCATGTTTCCAAATGAGCTTTGTGTGCTATATTATTAAGCACTTGTAGTGTTCCCTCTAGAAAATCTTCATATTAATAAAACAAAAACAAAAGCCACTCTTATAGGAGTTTAACTCAGAATTTTGATTATTTTCTGGGGTTTATTGGATTATTCATGAATGGTTTAGCTAAAGCTTTGCAGTGAACAGATAAATTAAATGCATTCCATACCATCCAACTGCAATAAACACAGCACTCATGTTTCTGTCCATGCGCATCCAAATCTAGCATGGCCAATACAAGTTGGAAATGACGCATAAACACCCTTAGAAAAGTGCTGTGTGTTCCTTTCCTGGGCTGGATCTCCCTATCCAAAACTTGGGCAGTTTCTGTTTTGCTGTTGGAGCTACACTGAGTTTGTTCCACCAGTAGGACTCATCCTTAGCACTTTCTAAAACAGCCAAGGAAATAAGCTAAAAGACTCAGTTTTGGGAACAGGTAAGGTCAGTGGGTCTTCTGTAAGGTGTGTTGGTTTTTGTTTTTAATCCATACTCTTCTGGAAATGATCATTTTGGCTTATTTCTGGTTGCTTAAGCAATATTAGCTTCCCACTGTACTAGCAATGTGGCTCAGGGTCACCATTAGTTACTGCCCCTAGAGTTCAAGGCACTGTATTGGGAGCCAAATAATTTACCCAGAATATGTATTTCTAGCAATTTGCATCGTTATACATGTACAAGATCTTCCTGAAATTTGAAACCAATATGGCAACCGTTTTTATAAGAGTGGAAATTATGACCCTGAATTCTCGTAAATGCCAAAGGGGAAAAAAATTCATCTTTTAAGAGGTGTATGGTAGGAATTATTGTTAGTCATAATACTTTCAAACAACTATGGTTCAGCAGGTTTTCCCAGTGTGGTCCTTAAAATTCATACACAAACAAAAACATCCTGAAGAAAAGTCCCTGTGGTGATGGCAAACTCTAAGTGATTTTGTTAGGGTCAGAGGGCTAGGACACAGGGCTAAAGTTATTTTAAAGGCCCTGGATTAGTTTTACAAAAACTAGTAGTGAATAAGAGGGAATCCCTAAGCAGTCTATATCTGCTGCAATTAATATCTATTATCCACAGCTGAATTACCCTCATAGCACTGAGAATAGACACCAGAGTTTCAGGAAGGCCCTGCCTAGACCATGTGCAATTCTGTAATACTAATTAGCAGAGGCAATGAGATTAAAGGTCAGAGCACTGAGTTCACAGCTTGTATTACCTAGACAGTCTTCAGTTGGAATTACATTCCCTCAGCTGTAAAGATGGCCACTTATTCAGAAGGCTTTAAGAGTTAAACTCACAGTGACTATGTCTATCACTGGCTACTAGCCATGATGGCACATGCCCCTGAGTACCAGATGCTGGGGGGAAGAGTCAGAAAGGCCGATGGCCTTAATGTCCTGGTTGTGGGCTATTCAAGGTTATCTGATGTGCCACAGAGGGAAGCAGATTGTGGACTTCAGTCTGATACACAAGGTTGTTCTTATGTTCTTAGGTAAGCAGAGCTCTGTTACCTGATTCTGCTACAGGCAAGAATCTCCTTTTAACCTGGTGAAGGATTGCCTCACAAGCCCAACAGAGATGGCTGGTGAATACTTTGAACTTGTATTCCATGATGAAAACTACATTCAAGGCTTAAGAATGGATTGCATGATTCATTAGAGGAGCATTCTCTGAACTGAGTTGCAGCAATGAAAACCTGTGGCATAGATTTCCTTTGGGAAAGGATAGCCCATTGTTTACAGTTCCTTGTCCTAGTGATTTTAATCATGCCCCTCTTCTATTTCGTTTTCTTAACAATACGTGATAGCAAGGCATAGCAAACTCTGCGTTTCCTGGGAGCAGTGCTAAATTAATCCTAACCTGCCACCTGGTTGATCTTTAGCAGATGCTGCCATCCTTAAATCAGAAATCTGAATGAAACTAACTACTGGAAGATTTGATTTTAATGCCTCACAGTTCTCTTTTTCTCATCTCAGTATTCTATGACCCAATAATCTTATGGCTGGAGTAATATAAATGCAATTGACCACCTTTAGAACAACTAAGCTATTTATTCCTTGCCCTCCTTCCCCCCGAAACTGGTAATTGAACATGGAAAATGGCTCCCCATGATAATAAATCAGAAAGGTGCTCTTGTAAAATACAGTTGTTTCCTGAGGTATTCAAACAGGGAAAGAACCTTCAATTACTAAGCACTCCAAGAGGACCAATTTGTTTCAAACAAGTTCATTTTGTGAGAGAGTAAAATATACTCTAGCTGTACTAAAACTGTGTTGCATTGTTTGCTATAAATGACATCCATTCGTCTGATTCAGTGTGGCTGTAACTACTGGCTACAGTTCACTCTATCATTTAGTGGGAAAATGAAGACAATAGGGGGGTGATTATATTGGAAGAGCCAGGGAAAGGAAGAGTGAGAACTGTAAGATGTGGCAACAACAACTCTTTTTATGACAGTGTCAGGTTCTGCCGTAGTACACCTCTGGAAGCCTATAATGATTATAGCCAAGTTTCTGTGAGCCAAGAGATCAATTGTTACCCAAGGCAACCATCGGTTCATCTGCTCTGGCTACTCACATTCAGCAGGTCTGAACAGCCAGGGTGCAAAGTCTGTGTTAGAGTTATCCTGTACTGGCCCTTGTGCAAGACTCATCCTACTCATGCCACCTTTATCACATGCTCTGAATACTTGGACCTCACTCATAGGACAGTGTGCTCTCCAACAGGCCAATCCATCCTGACTGACTGGTTTGTCTCTCGTATGGAAGAAGCCAAAGGTACAGGATTAACAGCTGGGCTAACCATTCACTCGCACTTTCAGTGACAAGCATGTTCTACTGACATCTCCACATTTGCGTTAATTCCAGCAGTATTTTAGGAACTATTCTGGGTGATGGACAAAGAGAAGGGAGTGTGATTTAGGTTCCTTTTACTTTCATGAAGCTTGCTGGCTTGTCAAATACACATATATTCTTTTATCAAGAACTGGGTGTAGGCATTTGTCTTCTAAAAACTTATTATCCTACCTCACTGGGTGCCACTACATATTTGAATGCTGTGAAGGAGAAAGTAGTTTGAGAGGGAATTAGATAACAGATCCTGCAATCACATTGCTTCATGGATTTACAGCTGCTTAAACAAATGACCATTCTGGTATTTGCTTTTCTTGCTCCATTTCACTTCTGCTGCAGAAAAGCAGCAGAGAAATGAAGAAGGATGGGAGATTTGATAGAGACACACGGAAGTATAAGGTAACAAGGATGTCAGACAATGAATCTGACAGAAAGAGAGCTGCATATGAGGTGCGGTTGAGTGAACAGAAATAGACCCTTGAAACTATTGAAATAGACCAGGTGCTTCAGAGTTTAAGGCTGTGGCCATTTGCATGGTTATTTGAATATTTTATTTAACTTATATCAGTTACATTCTGTTCCATATCTAAACAGATTCCAGAGCAGTGAACAATAAGACAACGTATCAGTAAAGCAATGGCTTGTTGACCAAGAAATTGAGAGTGTGATGGATACACTGGCTGGGTTCACATGTCATGACAAGCCACCCTATGTGGTGTCCATGAGGCATGGGTTTTTGTCCAGACTTACCAGTTAGATGATCATGGGGCTCCCTGATGCATCCCTGTACTCTTGCCATGCATCCAAGCAGTTCCTGCAAGCAAAATCTCCTTTCTTACTCTCTTGCTTTCTGTGCAGCCTCATCCAAATTGGTCCACTGAGCTTCTGAGGTGGGTTCTCTCTCTTGCCCCTCCTGAATGTACCTGCATCTCTGCAATGTTTCCTAGCCTCTCCACCCCTATTTTTTAAAAATTAAATCGTAATAAATCTTTTTGCCATGATTCTTCCCTTTTGCCTCTGTGCATTTATCTAAAGCGTGTAGTAAAATATTAAGTCTAAATATAGAAATATGCCCTGAGCTTGCATTACTTTCAATTCTTGAGAAGAAACAATTGAGTTGTAATAATAAAGAATAACACATTTAATGACTGCTGCAAGATTAATCATAGCTAAAAATTAGAAACTAGAATATGGTTACCAAATGTATGATCGGTATAGAGAAGTTTGGAATATAGCTGTTAATGATAAATTAACCTGTGATATTAATGAGTGGAAAGGGCATATAAAGAAAAATAAGTTTAATGATGTTTGGGATACATTATTGTGTGTATCTTTTAAAAAGGGAAAGTATTTGAACTGTCAAAAGAATCATTGCAGTTTTGGAAGGGGAAAATATCCTGAAAGAATGTTTGAATTATTATTTTTTTAAATCTGTAACACACATCCTTTGATCCTGGTGGCAGGGGTGGGGGCACAGCATTTTAAAGAATTCTTTTAATTTTAGTAGTATGCTTAATACCATATGTCTTTATTTTAGATGTTGTGTTGTATTTTAGATTGAAAAGTAGTAAAATATTATTAAAATATTTTAAAAGGAAAAATGGGGATATAAATATAATAAATAAATAGGTACATCACCTCACTAATATGAATAAAGCAAGTGATGACAGGTATGTTTCTAGGGAGCAGGATAGTAGAAAATGGATGATTGAGCAGCTACTTCCTTGGCCATTCTTTCAACAGGTCTCTATGTTGTTTCCATACTGACAATGCTAAAATGGAGACCAAACAGTTGGTAAAATTGTGGTGAAATGTGGAATAGACTTTGGATAGGACAGACCTTGAATTCTCTTTGTGGTTTTGAGAAACCAAAATTACCATGTAGAAGTGCTGCATCTTAATTTGGATGAGACAACAGTCCCGAAAGCATAAAGAATCACCATGGCTTCTTGTAATGTGAGGACTAGGCCACTGTGGCTTGACGAAGTCAGATAAGAAACTTCAGGATCTGCTATGCATGGACAGTTAAAATGCATTCCAGGATAGAGCCACCTTTAAGAGAGTGGGAATCCAGATGTTCTACAAGCTATTTTCTTTCATCACAATATGCAGTGATGGAACTAATGAGTGATATATAAAAAGGAGCGCTTACATCCTTATATGCCCAGCCGCCCCCTGAGATCGGTGGGAGAGGCCCTTCTCCGGGAGCCCTCCGTGGAAGAAGTTAGGAGGGTGGTTACTCGGAGGAGGGCTTTCTCAGCGGTGGCGCCTAAGTTATGGAATGCGCTCCCCAGAGAGGTCCGCCTGGCGCCGTCGTTATTTGTTTTTCGGCGCCAGGCGAAGACCTTTTTATTTAAGCAGTATTTTAAATGTTAATATTATTGAATTTTATTTGGCCAGGGCGGCTTGTTTTATAGTGTATGTTTTATATTATATATTTGTATTTTATTGTATATATTTTAAAATGTTATTTTAATTTTTTGTTGTAAGCCGCCCCGAGGCTTCGGCGAATGGGGCGGCATAAAAATGTTTTAATAAATAAATGAATGAATGAATGAAAGAAAGAAAGAAAAAACTACAACAAATAAGAACTGATCAGCAGTTCTACAGTCGCATCCCCATGATGAATTTCTGCAGAATCTATTGGGCAATTTGAAACTGACATGGTTGTTCATGGTCCCTCATAATCCAGCGTTTCCTCACTTGATTGTTGCAGCTGATACACCAAATGTACAGCTCATAAAGAGCAGTCATCCTGCTTTTCCCGAGCAGTATTTTGTCACATGGCATCAGGATCCAGTATGCCACTGTGCTTTCACTTTTTTCAGTGCATCAGTGAAGGTAACTGCTAACACAATTGAGATTTACCACTTCCCAAAGTAACCCTGGAATTGAGCAGGAATACTAATTTCCAGATTCAGAAATCCCTTTTGCTCTACCTATGTATTATGGTAGTAGTGGCTTAGGCTACAAGAATACAAGTAATGCATCTTTTATTAAATGCAGTATGTAAATACATTTGGGGATATTATATAACCCTCAGTTCTAGCAACTCCCATCTATGAATAGTCATTATTTATGTTGCTGAATTGCTGTCTTCTACCATACTTATTTGACTGAATATGGGAAGTCCATAGTTTCATAGATTCTAGCAGTGCCTGTAAGTCATATATATATATACATACATATATATGTTTGTGTGTGTGTGTGTAGTGAGAGAGAGAGAGAGAGAGAATCAGAATGAAAATGCTGTTTGGTTATCACCATCCATACAATGGTGAATTAGCAGTCTCAGTTTTGGCTTTGATGGTTTTAAACCAGGTGGACACATTCAAGGAATGCTCTCAACATCTGTTAATCTTGATAGCATAAGACAAAATGCTTCTTTATTCCAATTGCTGGAGAAGAATATTTTCCCATATGTCCTACTTGTTAGCTTCTTGGGATGGATCTGAACTAGAGCCTGTTCTATTTGTGATGGAATACAGTTGTGGTTCTCAAGAAAATGCAGTTGGGGCTTTAGTCAGTGCTATGTATTTGAAAACATGGACTTGTATCACTGCAACTGCAAGAGAGAAATAGGCAGAGTTGGAAAGCATGCAGGGAAATGGCCTATTAGGGTTTCTATGTGAAGGTGGAGCAATTTGTGTGCATGGAGAAAGCCGTGGGGCATGGCAAAGAAGGCAAGGAAACAACTGAAGGGTTTCTGAGTTACTGACAAAACTCCCATAAGGTATTTTGTCTCCCCACACCTCAGCTCACCAGCTGACTGAAGGTAGTCATTTTGGCTCAAAACAGTACCACAGGTATAGGCCATGCGGGTAAATATATTGGGAGAAAACTACAAATGTTAAAAATCTGAGATATACCAAACATGCAAAATATCAGGATATACTGGCAGAAATAGTGTGAGGAAGATGGGATGGGATGATTATGACATGACATGCCAGTGAAGCATTATAATGTTGATAAGAATTCCTAAGTAGCTTGCCCCCTGGAAACATCTGGCTGGCCACTGTTGGAACCAGTTTGCTAAAGAAGATAGGTCTTTGGACTGATCCATCAGGTCTCCCCAACTTGGGTCATTCCATGTGTTTCTGCCAACAACATCCATCAGCTGCAACCCACATGGCCAATAGTTATTGATTGTGGGAATTCAACCTATCTGTAGACACTGAGGTTGCGGAAAGGTGGTTTATGTTTTCATGCTCAATCCAAGTTTGTTATGACTATAGCTACCGATTCTCCTTTGCAGTAAGCTTAGCAAAATGGAAATATATTTCACTTTGAATAGAGTATGAGAGCTTAATTGCCTGCTTTCACCTGGAAGTCTACAAGTGGATAAGTCGTAGTGCTGGATTCCCTCTCAGAACTCTCCAGTGGGAAACCCTTTCAGTATTTAGTCACAGTAACAAAGTATTAGTGTGAAATCTCCATATCTTCCCTTTACTCATTTTATTTCCAGTACTGAAAAGGCTGCCAAGGCACCATGAAAAAATGCAACAGCTTTAATTATTTCATCTGTTCCACTCTGTAATTATAATATTCCAGAACTTAATTTTGTGTGAATTGGCAGCTTTCCATTGAAAACACAAGCTTTCACCAACTGATATAGAACACTATCTTCTAGTTTCCTGAAGTAAAGTTTTCATTGTTCTTTTTCACTTTTCCTATCCCAACTCCAAAACTGAAAACACTAAGTTGCTCTTGCATTCTATATTTCTTTAGATCCCAGAAGCAAGTAATATGGGTTATTGTAGTTCTCTACCAGAACTCCATATTGGACATGGAGCAGTATAGGTACCCCCTTTTTCTCCCAAGAAAAAGCAAGCAATTTATACCTGGCTTTTATATTGTTAGGCAATCTTCTGCTGTGCTACAATAAAAGATTGATTGATAAATTTATTTAATTCTATGTTGGAAACTGATTACATTTCCATTAATTTTCTCTGTGATATCATGGCGATATGTAAAATATGGTGTGGAGCACAGTCTCCCAGCTGCCCACACATGCTCAATATTTTGCTCAGGGTCTCTAAGTGTATTCATAAGAGCAGACTACATTCTAAATTGGCTTCTGTTTCAATAAAATCCCTTCATTTTAATTCTTACTGAGACATATCCTCTTTTCCACCTGCCTCATTTTTATCCAGGTTGGAATAAAATCTGATTTACAAAGACGGATAAATTATTAGCACATTCAATGCTTCATCAAATATAGCTGTGTCTTGAGTCTCACTGCTGGCAAGTAGGTTAGCTGAAAATAAATCTTTTGTAAATTAGTTGAAAAGGCAGGTGAAAGCACAAGCCATAATAAGTGTTGATTAACTGTTCCTAATCTGCTTATAAGAGAGCAGTAGTTATAAGATGCAGATAGATGCCCAGGGTGGGTGTTTCTCAGAGGAAATAATCTTATATTGGACTTCAGGCCAACTGGGACACAAGTTGAAACCTAGGGAATATATGAAAGCATCATATTTCATGATACGCAGCTAAGAGATAACAATGTTGATTTAGCTTGCTGAGAGCCAGTAAGGCAGTGTTCCCCAAAGTGCTGCCATTGTAAGCCGCCCCAGGGTCATGCGATGGGGCGGCATATAAGTTGTCTAAATAAATAAATACATACATACATACCTAAAATAATCACTGATCACTCAATTGAGCCAGCTGGAACTGATGGAGTTGTAGCTGAAAACATCAGAAAGTCAACACATTGGGAAAGGCTGCGATCTTAGATGACATGGTGCAAGTCACCAGCCATACATCTCAAAGGGTTGTTGTTATGGAAAGTTGTGTTCCATGGAAGAAAGGTTTAAATATGAAAGCCAAATTTAGCCTTCTGGCAATAGGCAAACAGTTTTTGTGTGTCAGGTATCTACACAATAATAGCACTATTGTGGAAGCGGGTTACTGTTACAGCACGTTCATTTACCTGTTATTATTATAAAATTATCCACATAAGAGTACCCTTCCACAGCTGCCAACCCCACCCCCCCAACAAAACCTACTTTTATAAGATGTCCAGATCTGAGGGATATGGACTCTGCTGTAAAATTTTCCAAAAGCAAATCAAAATGTAGTTACTCAAATTGCTCAGTTCATATCATGCAAATGTATGATATATTTTTAAGCGATTAGGTTGTTTTCATCTGTTTTCGCAGAGGAAGTTTCTGTCCTACAGAGACTCTACAGATTCAAGCAGAAATTATGCTCATTAAAGAGCTGTAGACCATACACTCTTGCCCACAGCCTGTGTGTGCAAATTTCCCAGAAGTTTTACTTGAACAATGCTCCTTTGTATTTTTCAAGAAAAAAAAACTTTCACCATATTATTGTTGGCTGAAATGTAATGTAAACTATTTATTGGGCTATTTATTTTCTACATTAATATGTGGTATCTGTGTTTCCAAGAATGCCCTACAATTGAATGAATGAAATATTTCACTCTCCTTATATTACAACATAAAGCACACAGAAGGTACAGTAGTAACTAAATCCAGTAAATCCTTATTATTATTATTATATATGGAGCCAGCTGGTACCTTTTAAATCTGAATATTCTAGCCCAGTTTAGCCCTGTCCACTCATTTTCTTTAGTATATTAACCCTATATACTCAGTCCAGAATCTAAGACACACGCAATATAGCCCACGTTGCTAGAGATGATGGGCATGACCTATCACATTTTAAGGTTCTGTCATATGATTCCATTCCCATTGTCACTGTTGTACCATTTCCCCCCAATATCTCCTTGCTGTAAGATCCTTCTGGGCAGGCACATGCAGTGTCAAGGGCTGAGACAACTCTACTGGTAATGGGAATGAAGTTGGGCCAACCAAGTCCCCTTGATTTATTTTGTGTGTTACACATCAGAGCAGGAAATAGCAGGGCAGTCATGCTTTGATGGTGGTCCATATTGGTACAAAATATTTCAATAGAGAGGGAATTTGCAGCATCATGTCTCACATGAATATTCCATGAGATGTACTGGCTGTTTAGGAGAATCAACCAAAATCATAGTATAAGAATTTGATTTTATACAATCAGTGTGGTAGATAGGAGAAAGGATAAAGAGGGAAAATGTAGTCACATTTCAAAAAGTTATTCTGACTGTTTCTTTACATTTTTTCCAGGTGTTCCAGATTGCTTATGTTATTGTAAAAGCAGCTAACTCTCCACGACCTGGAAACTGGATTTTGGAACGTTCACTAGATGGTGTTAACTACCAGCCCTGGCAGTATTATGCTATCACAGACACTGAATGTCTGACTCGCTACAACATTTCTCCTCGCACTGGACCTCCATCATATGCAAAAGATGATGAAGTTATATGTACTTCGTATTATTCCAAGATCCATCCACTGGAAAATGGAGAGGTAAGATGAAAAATGCTGCTGTTGTCAACAGTGGCAACCAAACTGCCCTAAGGAAGAGGTACCTGTTCCCCTCAATCAGTTATGTGCATATGCAAAATCAAGAATATTTGAACATTGTTCAGTTTGTCACCCTGACATCCAGAACAAACACTAGTCAGACTGCTCAAAACTGTATGTCTACCATAATAACTAAACTAGGATGGATGAAAGTTCAAGTGATACATGTTTACATGCATAACAGAAAGTTCAACAGATGCTAACTAAAAACATAAGTATTAAACTCAGGACAACCTCTTTGATGTTAAACAGTTTATGACCACAGTGGTAACATCTGTAAGGAGCAACAAAGTGGAGGACACAAATTACTTTATTTCTTTTGTTTTTAAAATACTGCTGTTTCACTGAAACTTACTTTTAGACTGCTAAAATGATTAGTTGTTTGTTTGATCACTGAACCACAGAACAGAAAAGGATATTTACTTTGAGAAGCTTGTTTGGAACAGAAAAGAATATTTATTTTGAAAAGTGTGTTGTTTTACAATATGTGGAAGCAAAAATAGGCTTATAACAGAAGGATATGTAACATAGGGTGCTTCTGTTTAGAGTTTTTGGCTCTAAATATTAAGAGGCAGTGTTGCTATTTGATTTTTATCTCTAATGAATTTCTTGTGCAATGGAGGACAATGGGTGCAGAAGTGTGAAAAAAAGGATGATCACAAGTTAAAGGCAAGGTTAGCTAGACCCCCCGTAAAATTCTGTGAATGAAACAGTGCAGCTGCATGATAACAGCCTCAGCTGGTGGTCCACTCCAGTTAGACTTGCCTTTTGCAGGTGTTGGCTTTTGTCCCAACTAGGTTTGCTTTTGTTGTGTGTAATTTAGCAAGTCAGTTTTCGCCACTTCATTTCTTCCATTCTGCAATATATTATTGTAAGCTGAGTGCATGGGAGTCAAGGATCACCTAACCCCTGTACTGTGAGCCTATGACTATAGGAAGGCTGGGGAACAAGTTCTGTCTCCCCTGTTACAAGATGAGCTGAATGGCACCTGCCCACAGCCAGCTTTGGCCAGGAGAGTCTCTCCCACTGCTTTTTTCAAGCAATGTGCTAATAGAAGTCTGTGTAGGTAGCAGGAGTCAATAGGTGCTGTCTAGATCCAAGTGGGCTTTCACAAAAATTCTACAAATCTCCCATGGCCTTCTAAGGAAATGAAACCCTCTCATATTATTAATAATATAACAGTGACAAGTGTTGCCACTGAAGCTTTGCTAAAATGAAAATTCAAGGTGAAAACGTCTAAAAAAATAGTTCAGATACACTTACCTGGGACTTACATAATATATTAATGAAGATTCTTAGCTAAGATATGCCTTCCAATGACATAGGGAGGCATATATGAAATCCTTGGCTTGTTAGACTTAAATAAAATTGTTCCCATAAAAATGGACATAAATCTATAGAGGCCACTTATGAATCACTCAAAATAGCAATGTATCACTGAAAAAGAAAACACTACTTGGCACAAATTTTCATAGCATTTGTATGTGTTATTGCATGTGGTTGTAGCCATATGTAGGCCTAATACTGCACCTCTCCTGTGCCACCAGCAGATACATTTGGGTCAGAGAAAGCATGGAGATGGCTCACTGAAAGAAAGTAGGGCTGCTGTGAGTTACAGTCAAAGACTTGAAGCAAATGGACCTATTATAAATTCAAATGCAGCCCCCATTTGTCCATAGGCGTTGACCATCCCATTGGCAGTCCAGTCTTCTGAGGGACACCTGTGTAGTGACAAAACTGATAAGACCAGGAATTCAAATGACACTGAATTTCACCTAAGGTGAAACTGAAAGACAAATGTGGAGATTCCTGCTTATAAGAAAAGTGGGTATAATTCTGGGTGAAGAAAAAAGAACATATATTAATTCTGTACTGGACACGTGTTCTGTAATTTTCAATCATTTTCATTACATTTGATGAACAAGACATTGTTTTCCATTTTCATCCAGGGGAAAAGAAAAAATTAGTGGAATTCTTCTGATGGCCCTAGCTGGGGCCAAGATATACATTTATGCCCACTGTCTTTCACTATACAATTATCTCTTTGGCAGACTACAATATGGCTGTGTACACCAGTTGCTTGCTAATCCTGTGAGTAGCTGGTTGGCCCCTTTGTGTACAGAAAGCAGGACTAGATGGACCCTTGGTCTGATCCTGCAAGGTTCTTCTGTTTAGCTTCCCTGGCTGCCTACACTTCAAGGAACACTGTGCTCATAGCACTTACAGTAATTCTTGGAATCATGGGCCTAAGTCCTTCTGCACAAAACACAGCTCTGAGTTTTCCACATTGGTGAAAAACAATCTAAGGGGCAGCAGGTATAGAGCTTTTTAGCTAGGGAGCCAGAAACCCTTGCTCATCTCCTGCAAATCATCCGAAGATCTCCCTGTTGATTCCTATCTACATGCTCCCTGTGCTGCTCTACAATGCAAGATATAAAGCCTTTTCTTGCGGTTGCAAGAAACCTTACTTTTGACTTAATTATTTTTAAAAAGCAGCACTGAAGATTACATTTTATTCTGCCCATTGATTTTACTATCCTATATGGTAGACAATTCTATAATTTTGTAGTGATCTATATTTATTATTGATTACCTATTATTGGTCACAACTGTTCAGATGATGATAATTTAGCCATTGCTTTTCCAATGTTCCATAATTTACAGCAATTTTCCCTTTAGAGTCTATAGAATTTTTGCAGTGCCATAAATGTTCCTTCTTAAATGACTGTATTGGGTTTTCTTATAATTGCTTGTGAGTTTACTGTATTCCCTATATAAATATATGTATTTGCTTGTACAATTTTAGTTTTCCCTAGTTAATCTTTCAGTATAATATAATATGAAGAACAAGAAATCCTGGCTTCCTTTCAATTACTGTCACATGAATTAATTACTTTTCCTGTATTGCAGGCATCTTTTTAAACTCTAATTCATTTGACCAGAGCATTGAGACCTCGTTGTTTTTTCATACAAAAACTATGAACTACGATTCTGATATTTTTCACTATACATCTTGCAGATAGGTTTGCAATATTTCACTGTCAGCCAAAGATTGGGGAATTTGAAATACAAGTAGTCCCTGAATTATGAACATCTGAGATACAAACAACCCATGCTTACAAACGAACTGCCATAAAGCTGTTAATTTTAAACAATTACTGCAGGAAATAGTCATTACCATAGAGAGATAAGTGAAAGGGGAGAGAGGGAGGTCTCCAAAGTATGCCTTCCTGTCTTACCCATCCAGAGAGGGAAATCTCTCCTGAATTTCTTTGCTGCAAAAAGGGTGCACTGTTGTATTTCATTGGGATTGGGCCTAGAGATGTTCATGGTTTTTCCACTTTCATGGAGGACCTGTGCCCCTAACCCCCTTGAATGTGGAGGGCCAATCATACATGATCCGACTTGCATACAAATTTGACTTAAGGATGAATTTCCATTTTGTCAGGAACAGAACTCGTTCATAACACAGGAACTGCCTGTATCTTTCATTGGGTTTGTACTACAGTCATAAATTATTACAACTTGCCCTACACTCCTCTACTATTTAAGCTAAGCATTGCAGAATGTGGCGAAAATGGCTCTCCAGAACAAATTTCCTCCTTTTGTGGTAGTATAGCTTACTGGAACTGGTGACAAGGGCTTGGATCTAGCATGTTCTTCCATCAGCAGAAGAATACCATGCAAGTTCTCCACTCTCCTACAATGTCCCACATAAAACTCTAAATTTGTTCCAGAGGAAATCTGGAAGGCAAGTGGAGAAGCTGAAGGGAAGAGACAGAATACAGAAGTACCATCCTGCAGGCAGTATAGATCTGTTGGTGAAACGTCACTTCTGCATCCACACCCATACATGCTAGATTTTTAAGGATATAGTGATGGCATAGGCAAGGAGAGAGCCACACACATTTTATTTTACATATTTTACATTTCCTTATTTATGTACCTGAGGTGCTTTCTCCTGGCACCATCCATGGTTGGTGCTGGGTGTTTGTGCCTATTAGGTTTTCAGGCAGAGAAGTATTGGCAAATATTCAAGTTCGCACTTGTGTTGTGACACCAGGTTATTTTATGCAAAGTGGTCCCTTTGTGTGCGAACTGCCTGTAGCTCCAAAGTTTTACCTTGTTAAGCTTGAGCAATGCATACACACAACTGCACACACATGGCATTCACTCACACAAATCATAATACTGACTATTATAATTTACAGCAATAGAAAGAATGTGATCTTTCTAATTTCATACCTCAAAACTTGGGTTTTTGCATAAATTTCAGGTTTCATTGTTGGATTTATTAGTGTCTAAAATTAAAAAATGCATGCTTCACCAGGTTCTAAGAGATTTGCAGTTATTTATCTGTGTTGGGATTCTAATCCAACAATGCTGATAAGAGGAAATGTGTTAGAGTTGTGTGAGCTTTCCTTTCAGCACTAATTAGGACTGCATAGTGGTTTTTTCCTTGAGATTAATGTGTAGCTGCCCTTACACTACCTTTCCTGTTGGTTTAATAAAATTTCAACCTTTTCAAATGCTTTGCAAAGCTACCATCATTGCTTTTGATTCCTGTGATTTTCATTAATCTAAAAACGAAAAATTAATGGTTACCATAGTGATTTTTCCTTCATTTCACTTGCATTGAAGCCACAGTTATTTGCATTTAATTACTTTCTGTATAAAAGTAGTTGGTTTCTTGTTTTTATGGATTCAACTTAGTGCCTATGTTTTTATTAATCTTGTTATGTAGAAATTATTTTAGGGACATTAACTCTTGGCAATGTCTTTATTATTTTTTTCTATAGAAGATCGCAGGCATTTGTTTTATGTTATCTTAATTTAACTGGAACTTTTAAATGACCCCATAGGTTTAAATACAGTGCTTAACACACCACATTCTTTATTTTTTATGATCCTTTCCAATCAGAGTAAAAATCTGAATAAGCTCTGAAGGGCACAAGTTTTGTATTTTTCATACATTACTGATATACACAAATATAACTAAGTTGTTCATACTGTGCTGTGATGCCATGTTTTTAACTTTTACCCCAGAGCCTCCAGTTGCATCTGATGAAAAATGAAATCTAATTTGCTTTAGCTTTTTTCTCCTGATGCCTGGTTTACACATCATATATTTTCTAAATCCGTGTAAGTAGATGTAGGAAAATTTAATAGCTAGTCATATTAATAGCTGAGTTAGTAGAATGTTTATATACATATAGATTCTCCCCATTCAACCACACAGAACCTGTGAGCATACCTCTGTGCACACAGATATGCTTAACACATAAGTCCAGGACATCCCCTCCAGTCAAGGACATCTTCAGAGTCAAGGGATGCTTCAGAAACCAGTGGTATGTGTAGCTAGGCATTGCTTTTTCAGGCTACTGCAATAAGCACAGTGGGTCATATAGGAGGTACAGATGCTGGATATATACACCAAGACACATACTTGGCTCACACACCTTCAGATTGGCATAGGCAGCATACAGGACAGTGTACAACAATCCTTGCACACAGCTACATATTCTATATCTATACCATATTTTCCTGATACATCCCCCTTTCTGTCCTTGGTTGTTTCAGTTTTCATCGGTAGAGGAAAGCACACACTAGAGAAAGGGTAGGCAATGCAGTCCTGTTAGCACTATGTTACCCCATGTACCTTTTCAGCACCCACTAAGGTACCCTATGCCTCCTGCCCTTTTTAAAAGAAATAAGAGGAGGTGTTCTTATCAGCAGCTAGGATTGCTGCAAAAGAGGTCCCTGGCATTGAAAGCTGTAGATTCCAATGAGTTCTTTTGTTTGTTGACCCCAAGGCCCCAGCTCTGCCTTTTACTCAGCCTTTGGCAGGTTAGTTGGCTTTGTGTCGTATCCTGTGGCAGCCATTCGGTATTGGTGCCCAAGACAGTTTCTCATTGCCATCTCTGTACTACAGCCACTATTTTACTCTGACTGCAAAGAGGTGGGGCCTGTACCTGATGCCTTCATCATCCTCTGCTCTACAGATCTCAGCCATCGGTCAGTCCTCTCCAGCCATCTACTAATCTCTGGGGTCTCTGGATATCTCTCCTCCCTTCCCAAACTGAAAAGAGCAAACAAAACCTTCAAGGAGGGTACTCCTGTTTCATGGCAATCACTAGGAGAGTCTGAGACCTCTAAACTGGTCCAACCTCTTAGCCTGGCACTGATCCTTAGATCATTTGGTGTCAAGTCTTCCCATCACCCCTCTCTGCTTGCTCACAAAACTTTCCCGCAGAATTTCAAACTGCCTGATTCTCAGCAACTCCCTGGCTTATCTCTAAGTCCATTGGCCTTGGTATTTCAAGCTGTGGATTCCGACTCCACCTCTTCATCTGGTTCAGAATCTGAGCCCACAACTTTTGAAAGCAGTTGTATCAGAGAAATGGAGCCCATCCCTACTTCTATGTCTTAGGAGCTGTGAGACAAAAGTGTCCCTGTGGTTTGCAATCTCTGATCATTCATTTATAGATGCAAGCCAGTGCTTGATTACTGTAATATAAACCTTTTGTTGATGAAACTGCACCTAGAAGTATTTTAAAGACAAATTTTAAGAAATGTCTTACCTGCTTTTTATTGTACAATAATCTTAAAGAGAGGTATAAGCACTAAAACACATTAAAAGAAGAAAGACAAAAAGGAGATCAATAAGAGATGAGTAACAGTTTAGTACACAAAAGAGCAATAGAAAAGCAAAAAATTCATTCTCAAAAGCCTACGGGCCAGATCCTTGGGAGCTGATGGTTCCCCCTTGGAGCCTTTACCTGACCATGACTGAGGACTCACTTTTTTTGCTTTGATTCACTCTGTCCAATGTTTGGTTGACCTGATAAGCAAGATAATTCCATGGTAACTCTGTTGTCAGTGGAGATTTCTACCAATGTGATCAGGTAGAGAATACTATAATTCAATGCTTAGCACAAGACTCCTGCATTTCCTTTGCTGCAACTGGACATTGTGTGAACTTCATCCCAGTGGAAAAAGTGACACTTGCATGGGGATGCTTCTATTTAAATTCCATAAAACCATTAGGCCACCAGTGCTTTAATTCTAGGCTTTATCTTGGGGCCTGACCTTCCCAACCTGATGTGCTGAACTGTTAGGAGTATGTAAGTGGAGAGAAAGCTGCTCTTTTGCTCTATCTCCTGCCAATTTTCAGGCTTGGAATAGGTGCCAATATTTTTGTGTGCATTTGCACAAATTTGCACTCCCAATCATGTGCAAATACCTCATAATTTATGTCCTCATACTTACTTCTGGGACCAGATAGTGAAGATTGCTGTGTAAAATGAGAGTGTTTACAAACTACTCTGAACTTATTACAAACTGTCTTCTGAGTTACTTTTGTTTAAAAGTCCTTTAGTGGAACATGGTGAAGCATTAGTCCATTTTTTTTAACCAAACTACATTTGATAAGATTTTAAGATACCATACCACCAGTGAAGAAATGGAGAGTATTAATACAGTATTGATTCTTCATAAGAACAGGAGTTCAGTGAAAGGGGTCCCAAACAAAACTTAGGAGAAAGTGTGAGTCTGACAAGGACTTTACATCTTGGAGACAAGTGAAGTCAAGGAAGTTGGGCATTTTTACTCCATTCCAGTGTCTGGGCTTGTAGATAAATAGTTCCATTTCATGCAGGAGATAAATCCTCCAAATTCCTGACAATATCAAGTCAATTTCCAGCCTTCATTTTGAAAAGAAAAAATCACTTTGCCAAATTTAAGTTTATCAGAGAAACAGTGCTCCTTTGAACTCGTTTCCCCTGAGTTTTTCTCTTTTCTTTCTTCTCTTATCACTTGATTTTCACTTCTCATGCTGTTATGTTAGGTGTTCGGGTTCATGGTCTCTTTTAAAATAGCTCCTCTGCACCAAATGTAAATATAGAGTGACCCCCCCCCCCCAATACCCTAACAATGTATTTAGGGCAAACAGTGTATTTGATATCTAGGACAACTACTTTGTGACACTTCGGTAAAACTGGAATGTGGTTATTGTGTTGCATTATAAAACTACTAATAATGTGAATTGTTTTGCTAGCACAGCACTAATAGTCCTTGCTAGTGTGTCAGGATTCCCATTGCATCAGAAGACTCTACTGACATTGTGCAAGAAGTCTTTTACTCTGGCACAACATAATGCACGTTAGTAGTGTCACACTGCAAACTGACAATAGACGATGCACAGTTGCAGGCCTAAGTAATCAATTTTGTACTCCAGTTGAGTTGTGCACAAAATTCATGCAAGCATGTTGGGTTACACAGGTTAGGCTCTGCATGCAGTTACATTTATGCACACAAATGCTTGGCCCTTATGCATATGTGATGTCCAAGATAGAAAAAAAAAGACTTGTCTCCAGATCTGGAGCGAGCCTGCCAGAGAGGCTGCATGAGGCAACACAACCCCATTTACTGGATTCTGTAGAGAATTCTAGGGATTCCTGAGATTTGGTGCTGCAAGACTCAAGTACGAAAGAAAGCTATCTTAAGCTGCCTTGAGCCCTTTTTTAGGTTATAAATTGAAAAATAAATAAATAAATACTTACACAGTATGTCACTATAATAGAAAAATGTTCTGGGTTTCTTCTTCCTAACAGTAAATTACCCAAAGGGCTCACAGGAATTTAGAACACCAAATTCCTGCCCTAAATCATGATTAGGTATAAAGAATATTCAAAGCATTACAAAAATGTCATTTCTTATTAGGTTTTATGATCAACAGGAGCTTTGTAATTATTCATCAGTGTAATGGCATAGAACTGCTGGTATGATGGGCAACATCTTTATTTACTTAGCTCAAACGAACCAAAGAGAGGTTGAAAGACACAGCATGGTTTTCTGTGTGGCTGATGAAAGGAACCTAGAAATGGAACAAATATTCATCATTCAATTTTAGTAACAGCCTTGATATTATGCAGAAACATTGTCTTCTCAGGCACCCACTTCATTTTCTGCATATATACTGTAGCAAAGAGACTAGAGTTGAGGTGAAATTAATTTCTGCATCTTTCCTTTCTGATGCATAATGTGGTAGTTCTTCAACTCCTTCTTCCAAATTCTTAACCCTATGTCCCTCCTGATAAAATACAATGATAAGTAAAAGGTCTAGAAAATAATTTCCTGTTCCTGTAAAACTGATTTAACAAGTGCACCAGTCTTTGTTTAATTTGGCTGAACAAATGGAAGCTTGAAAGCACAAATTTAGAGACCTAAGGAATCCATAAATAACCCAAAAGAAAAAAATGCAAATATTTTTTAAAAGACAGCCATTTTTCCCACAGTTAAAAACTGTGCAGAGCCCTTGGATAGAAGAACTTGACACTGTAGCTTCTGTTTTCCATGTGCACTTCTTCTAATACCTGGATTCATTTTTATGTTTCTTTTTAAATGTAGGTCTTGATTCCCTTTGAAAAATGCCTTTTTTCTGTGTAACTCATTCCTGGGCTATACTAATGCCAGACCAATAATGCCAGAAGTGCTGAACTCTGGTGCTTCTCAATGCCTGACTGTTAGATCTCCTTCATGCCTTACTGCTTGAATAGGCATTCAAGATAAACTGATTGGCTGATAGAAAAAGGCAGGGAGAGAAGGAGAGAGGGACTTACAAATGAACTGCAAATCCAATTCTCCCCACAGCCTGATTTAATCCTTTCACACTGGGAGTTTCAGATTGTCAACACCAGAGGGTCAAAGGGTCAGCATGTCTACATGTACTCAAAACTGAAAGGTATTCATCCCAGTGTGATTTAAGAGATTTTTGTAACATCTTGCTGACCAATAGATGGATGGATATAGCAAGTGTTTCCTTTTAAAAAGAGCCAGCAATTGCCTGTGAATTTTTCTCTATATATCTATAGCCTAGCTCAGTATTCTAATCAATGCATTTTGTGGTCAAACTCAAATGTCACCTTTCTTCTTCATGATTACTAATGCTCTCAGTGAAGGTTTCATCCAACCAAAACTAAGGTCTTGCAATATCAGAAGAGAGGAATGCACATACTTCTTTGCCAGTTCTGTTCTTTCCCTATTGACCAGTCTCTTATGTTCAGAACATGTATCAATTGTTGTGCAGTGCATCAATACATTAAATAGGGGAGCATATTAATAGTTCAACATCTGAGTCATACATTGCCAGAAGAAAGAACAGCTAGTCAGTTCTCTAATGTGCTTAGTAAAATTAGCGATGGTCTGTACGTAGTTCAATGGCCAATGGAGTCCCACCTCTGCATAGTCCAAAATTTGCCAGGCTCTTTAGTTTAAGCAATTAGTTTCTAACTAAACTTGAGTAGTTCACACCTGATCTATTTCTACTTATCCAGCAGTGTATCTCTCACAGTGTGATGGCTTGTTTAATGGCATGGCTCTTCACTTGCTCATTACCCTTCCTTCTTCTCAGCTACCAAGTTCAACTATTTAATGGTTGCTTTTCATCTGTGTCACAAATATTGCACTTAGGAAAGAGGGCCTGCCTGCCTGATAGCTTTCTCAAGTCAATTGCAATAGTACGAGTAGCAGCAGCAGTAGAAATAATTTGTAAGCCGCCCCGAGGCTTCGGCGAATGGGGCGGCATAAAAATGTTTTAATAAATAAATAAATAAATAATAAAATAACAATGATGATGATGCAGAAAAGACTCCATTGGATCTAACTCTGGCTTTAGGAAAACTGAAATTTCTCAATGTGGCAATGGTAACTTTCTAGTAAACGTTATTAAAGGTCTTCTCTTCATCCAGAGAGATAGTGGCAGCTACGTATGTCCCCTGTATACTTAATGCAATCAGATTCACAGCCAGTCTAAGATTATCAGCTCCTGCTTATTTTTAAGGAATCCAAATTGCTCTTATTAACTAACATTGTAATAACTTACAGTGGTTTGTCAGCCAACCTGCAGTAAGTATTTTAAAGGAAGAGGAAAATATTTTTCTTCCTGACTGGCCAACTGATCACTGGGCTGTGGGGATAGTTGTCAGGGGTCTAGCTGGGATTGCTGGCCATAGTTAAATCCTTGAAAGCCTTCTAAAAATGGAAAATACTTTTGCAGAGATAATTGGCCTAGGCTAATAAAAAGGGTGTTAATTTTAAATTGGTATATTTATCC
Source organism: Varanus komodoensis (assembly GCF_004798865.1). Classification (NCBI taxonomy): domain Eukaryota; kingdom Metazoa; phylum Chordata; class Lepidosauria; order Squamata; family Varanidae; genus Varanus; species Varanus komodoensis. Next base: position 48,639,014 of record NW_025335268.1, on the reverse strand, counting down.
CTATAAAACTGTAGCTCGGGTAGGATGTACCAAGCTTGCAAACTTTCCAGATTATATGAGCTCAACATCCAAACTAGATATGAGTGTAGCAGTTCCATGGAAAGAGGTTGATAGAGAGTTCAGGTTTAAAAGCAAAAGTGATTTGTGGGTGAGGAGAGCTGAACAGTCCACCCCTTTACTTTACAAACTTTCTCCAGAACATTTTTCCCAGCTGTGGTTCTGCTGTTAGAAACAAACCAAAGTAAGAGAAGAGTATTTGACGAAGATATATGCAACGCAAGAAAAGGTTCTCTCATATGTTCCCTTTCCCCCTTTTATCAGGCTGTTCTAATGCACTTTTTTTGTGTAAATGGGAAAGTTGTGTTTGCTGAATGCTATCTTTTCCTACTGGGACAATAAATCAAACCTTTCTTATTGGGAAAAGTTCAGTTCAATATTACAATGGCAGTTACTTCTCCCCATAGTAGAAGAAGATGCTAGAATATCAAGATACATGGTCCAGGTGAAACATATAGCCTGCCTTAAGGAAACGGACTGTGATCCTGGACACATTTATTCAGGCATTTGTATTCCACATTGAGTTATTTCTGAATAAGCATGCTTAGGATGGCAAAGTTAGGGTGTAAAAGGCATTTTGTCTGAGCTGAAGTCCTTTGAAATGGATTTTGAACTAGAAAAACATTCATGTTTGGGATTCTTTCTACACAATTATGTTCTCAGGCTTTCCACATGAAGTAATAATTATAATAGTATTCACCTATACTTACTTAGATATTAAACACTGGAATGAAAATGATTAAAAATAGCATTCTTTGCTCAAAAAAAAAAAAAAAAAGAAGAAGAAAAAGAAGATGGAAAATGGTTTCCTGCTACTTCCCTTGGGACATTGTTGATCACTTTCTGCTGACAAAAATTCCTAACCATTTTAACTTTTGGTTATAGAAGCTTAATAGTAATTAATATCACTCTTTGAAAACAGAGCAGTGATTAATAACATGATTCATAGAACAGTCTAGGATATGTTAAAATGATTTAAATGTAATCATGTACAAAGTACACAGTGTCCAGAACAATTCAGTATTGCTTAATGGTTAGAAGGTTAAGTGATGTTTGTATCTACTTATTATATTACCTCGGACAATACTGGATATTAAGAAAGCAAATGGTGCATATAATGCCTGCTAACATAGAATGTTATTATCTCCAAATACAACCTTTAATTTGTTGCCTTTGGTTATTGTATGAGGGCTGTATGCAGAATTTTCTGGGAAACAATCCTAAGAGAGGGCTACTGGCTTCATATCCTATTTGGGGTCTTCCCAGAGTCATCTCATTTGGACACTGTGGGAAACTGGGTATTAGATTAGATGAGCCTTTGATCTGATCTAGCAGGGATATTACATTTTTACATGTATTAATATATCTCTACAATGCAAGTGTTTTCAAGTATATGTTTGTCACACCCATACATGTTTATAGGAGCACATTAAACAATGTATGAGGATACCTTGGCATTTATATACACAAAACATTTCCAGAAATGATTTTAGCTAGCATGGTTTACTACATTTGAGTGTATGAGTTTTTATCACAGTCATATGTATATACTCATTTCTACATGGCAAGGTTAACATAAGCTGATTTTTGGCATATATAGGTATGTTGAACATGATTTAGAATGTGTCTGGATTGCAATTTGTCTTGAGCTTGTTACTGTCAGACCAAATGTACATTAAGTAACCTAAAGAAGGCTTAGGTTCTTTAGACTTTAGGCAAGATATTGAATTATTTTTTGGCATGCCTATTTGGTAAGCAGCTCTAATATGACATATCACTTGCCTAACAACACTGCATTAGCTGTAATTAATCCATGAAACAAAACACAACTTAAGTCTAAGGAACAGGTTAAATATTCAGAATTTCATATTGCAATCTTCAGTTGTAGAAAGTCCAACTTGTGGAAGGACTCAAAATCCATTGGTGACTCCTGGTGAAGGAAGGGGAGGTAATTTGGTGGGATCCATTCAGTCCTCAGTGACATGACATGCATCATGCTGGAGGGACTTCAAGCCTCTAAATCAGATTATTGTGAGATGCAAGGGGCTGCAGGGCAAGGCAACATCAGCAAAAAATATTAATTTTCAGAAGGGCAAACTATGAGTACTTACATGCAATTTACTATAAATAGTGTACAGGAAAAAGATGTAGCTGCCTCATTTGTGTTAACATTCTGATAGCAGTGACTGGGCAAAATCCTCATAGGATTTAATCCACCATAGGTTCTTCTGCAGTCCTATGCACACACTTATCTGAAAGTTCATTGAACACAGTGGATTTGCACGGTCAGGAAACTGATGGGATATTGAGAGCTGCAGGAGAGGAATCAGACTATGAACCGCGCACAATACGTAAGTCAAAGCTGCAGTGTAGATGAGAGCAATGGAGCAAAGGATACCATTGTTAGGTGGACAGAAAGCAGGAAGCTATCTGCTAGGGAATGGTCCGAAGGCCCTGTGGCTGTGGGCTGGTGCTGCTGTTTCGTTCCTTTGACTGAGAGATACAATCTAGTTGTAATGAGCTGGAACAGAGGTGCAAGACAAGTGTAGGTAGGTAGGAAGATTGTGCAGGTGTGAATGTGTTTAGAAACTAGTACATCACTATAGCTAGGTTACACATGATTTTTCCTGTCAGAAGTCCTCTGTTTTGTTTTGTATTAAAGTGGTATGACTTGTAGACAGCCAAACACTTTGCTAGCATGGCAATCAAATGCCTGGAAGAGCCGTGCCTAATGACGTTTCTGTCTGACATGTGGTTCTCATTTGAAGATGACCTTGAAAAGTGTTCCAAAACTAGCAGCTAATGAAAATGTGGTGGCTAGACTATTATTATTATTATTATTATTATTATTATTATTTTAAATGTATTTCTATATAATCTGCTCTCAGATCAATGGACAATAAAATCTAATACAATCACATAACAGCAAACAGAAACAGTGATATTCTTTAAAAACAGGCTAGACACACTTTAATAAGCTGAATACCCAGTGAAATGTTCAAAGGGATAGCACCCGCTCGACTTCCCTTGGGGGAGACTTCGCTGGTTAGGATGCTGCTACAGAAAAAGCCCTTGCCTCTGCTGTGGCTGATGCAAAAGACTCTGACTGAGATCTTGCATTATGGCCAGTGTCCCATGGAACCATTGGCAGGGGTGCGCTTTGTAATCCACATTGCACTCCTTTGGGTCAATGTCATCAGCTTCATGCGTAAGTCTGTGTACAATTCATTTTAATCCACAGAGCCTTACATGCTTTGTAGCCAGGATATACGACGGCCTGCCTCTTTCCCTGTCAACCAGCCTATCATTTAAAATCTGCAGCAGAAACTATATGGCATCTCTCACCACCAAAACAGGCCACACTGGTAGGCCTTTCTGTTAGCAGCACTCTGAATGCAGAACTCCTTCCCAGAGGAGAGGAGAGTGGCTCCTTCTCCTTTTGCTTTCTGTTCTAGCGGGCTTTGAATGCTGCCCAGAGTTTTGTGTTGCTCTTAAATTAATGTCATTCTCAAGTTGCATTGTATGGCATGGATATTGCTCTAGTGTGTCTCGGTTTTATGATAGGCTTTTATGGGTTTTTTTAACTTGTGCATCACCCAAGGTACCTAGTATGTGAAGAATCAAATAGATTCATCTAACCTAACCTAACCTAATCCCTTTGTAACTAAACTCCTTAACTGATTCACTGGTATAATATGTGCAGCACTGCAGTACTTAGCTGAGGAAACTGTAAAATTAAGTGGCATGTTGATGTCTCCATTGTTATACATTTGCCTGATTTTACAAGCTATCTAAACAGCAGCTGAGCTTGTCTCTATCCCAAGCCTTCTAGCAGAAGGACTCTTTGCCACAAACAGCTACTGCCAAGCACAGCATGAAAGGGTGGAAGGGTGTTTGTTCCTCCTGTGAATTCCTTGTTCATCTTCAGATTAAGGGGGGAAATCAGCACATGTAATGCTTCCAATTTTAAAAAGCCACATCTGTGTTTTTGTGATGCTTGTCCAGGTGCACATTGGAATGAAACAGGATGTGGTATACAGAGTTTGGATACAGACCGTACTCTGACTTTAAGCTGTCAGTATTACTGACCTTATTATTATGCAACTGCCTCATATGCAAAGACAAATTACAGGGAAACTGTGCTCAGTCTTCCATCTTCTTGGTCCAGCATTTCAAATCATACATTGCAATAGGGGTAATTGGTACACTTGTCTAATAGCAAAGTGAGCTTGGCAGGTGCAGCTTTGCCTACTCGTTTTCACCATGCTGTTTTCTGCCCGGCAGTATACCTCTGATTCCTTGGGCAACGTCCTGAATAACATGGGACACACAAAACCCTTTTGATATGATGTCCACAACCATAGTGGTCTTTTTGGCAGAGATGGCCCCTTCTCTCAGAGGGGGAAGTCAACATCTTCAAGCAACAGATGCTGAACAAGACAAGCATTGGCAGTTCCCCAGATATTCTTCCCGCATGTGCATCCCCTTGCTTTGCAGAGCAGCATGACTCACATTGCCTAAATTAGCCTGCTGCTTTCAGATGTGATGGTGATTTCTGTCTTGTTACTAGTGCGGATTCAATGGCCACTCCAGGCAGCTTCTGTTTGAGAAATGGAAGCTGGTACCATTTTATCCCTTGCTGCAAGCAGCAAATTGTCTTGGTCTGGCCCTGTTGTTTGGTGTTGTTACAAGCATGAACATTGCTGTAAAGGTATTTTGGTGTACTTCGATGTCATAGATGTTGTCTTCACATCTTCAGAAAAATGCACTAAAATGACTGTTTTACTCTCATCTAAAAGCTCCTGGAAGTCCCAAAGATGGAAACAAAATGAATGTATTTGTGCAGAAGAAGGTGATCCTTGATTGAGCCCTGTATCCCTTCTGTTTCTAACTTTTTTAATGTGTTGTCCAGTCATCTCCAAATTATGGCAACCTTATGGATGAATGCCATTTAAAATGACATGTTCTTGACAGTTCTGCTCAACCCTTGTAAACTCTAGGTTGTGGCTCCCTTTATGGAATCATGGTTGGCCTTCTTGTTTTTTTCTTTTGGCTTTGAATTTCCCATTTAATGTGATTGTCTTCTCCAGTGTATCTTGCTTTCTTGCAATGTGTCCAAAGTACAGTAACTTTGTCATTTTTGCTTCCAGGGAAAGTTCTGGTTTGCTTTGATCTAGAAACTTAGAAACAGAGTGAGTCAGAAGGGGTCTCCCAGGCCATCTAGTCTGACCTCCAGCATGAGCCGGCTCCGTTCACGACATGCCCACCATGTGCATGTCCAGCCTATCTTTGAACACCTCACTGATGGGGCCTCAACTACTTCTCGTGGAAGCCCATTCCACACCCTCGGGGTCCTAACTGTCAGGAAGTGCTTCCTGGCATCTAAATGGAACCTTGGTTCCCTGAGCTTTGCTCCATGGAGTGCATCCTGCCTTCCTTTGCAGGGGAGAACAGGTCTCTACCCATCTCCATGTGACATCCCCTCACATACCTGTATGTTGCCAGCATATCCCCTCTGAGACTCCTCCAGGCTGAAGAGACCCAGTTCCCTCACTCTCGCCTCATACCCCATCCCCTGCAAACCGGCCACCATCCTTGTGGCCCTACGCTGCACTGACTCTATAACCTGGCTATATCCTTTCTGTAATGAGGGGCCCAAAACTGAACACAATACTCCAGTTGTGGGTGCACCAGACTAATGAAGAGTGGTAGTAATACTTCTCTTGATCTAGAAGCCACACTTCTGGCTATGGAACCAAGGGTGGCATTCGCCCTCTTGACCACCGCATCACACTGCTGACTCATGTTTAGCCTGCAGTCAACCAGTACCCCGAGGTCCCTTTCACAAGTGCTGCTCTCCAGCCACTTGTCACCTAACCTGTACTTATGACAGCTATTCCTATGCCCCACCATGTGGATAAGTGCAAGCCCTTGCACTTATCCACATTGAACGCCATCCTGTTGTCTCCTGCCCACTTCCATAGTCTGTCCAGATCCTTTTCGATCTGGAGTACCTGCTCCTCAGTTGTGGCCACTGCTCCAGTGTTAGTGTCGTCTGCGAATTTGATCAGCAGACTGTTCACCCCTTCTTCCATGTCGTTAATGAAAAGATTAAACAGGATCGGCCCCAGGACAGAGCCCTGGGGGACCCTGCTTGTCACTGGCCGCCATCCCGATGATTCCCCACTAATGGTTACCTTCTGCTTTCAGTCAGTCAGCCATGCCCTAATGCACCGGGCAGTGCTTTGGTGTATCTCAAAACTCCTCAGTTTCTCCACCAGGATATTATGGGGCACTTTGTCAAAGGCCTTGCTGAAATCCAGGTAAACCACATCTACTGCATCCCCTCCATCTGGCCATCTCGAAACCTTGTCATAGAATTCCACAAGGTTTGTCTGGCAGGACCTGTTTTTGAGGAAGCCGTGTTGTGTGGCTGTCAGCCTCCCTTCCCTATCTAGCATCACTAGAGCTCTCTCTATTATGAGCCTTTCCATTGTTTTTCCTACAATGGACGTAAGGGTAACCGGTCTATAATTCCCCATGTCCTTTCTACTACCCTTTTTGGAAATTGGGACCACTGATGCCACCCTCCAGTCCTCTGGAACTTCACCCGTTCTCCACGAGATCTCAAAAATGGAGCCAGCGGGCGTGAGAGAACCCCTGCCAACTCTCTAAGTACTCTCGGGTGTAACACGTCAGGGCCTGGTGCCTTTGTAATGTCCAATGCCCTGAGGAGTCCCTCGACTTCAAGGGGGGTGACTCTATTCTGTGCCCCTAAGTCCCCAGCCTCATCTAATCTCCTATGCGGATCTCCCCCGTCCTGATTTGGGGAGAACACAGAGGCAAAATAGTCATCTAGGAAGCACTTGTTCAATTTTCAGTTGGTCCAGTGTTTTCCTCCAGCACCATGCCTTGAACACAGCAATTTTCACCCTGTAAGTTTTCTTCACTGTCCAACTTTAACACCCATGCATAGTGATAAGGAATGCAATAGTTTGAATGAGTTTGGCTTTGGTCTCCAGTGAAACATCCTTACACTTGTTTATCTTTTCTAGTGCCTTCATTGCTGGCTTTCCAAGTCTCAGTCTTCTAATTCTTTGGCTGAAGTCACGCTTTGAATTTATGACTGAGCCAAAGTATGCAAAATCTTTCACAATTTCAAATTCTTCATGTTGACATTAAAGTTCTGTAATACTTTGGTAGTCCTCTTTGGTAGTTCATTAAGGAAACATTAGTTTCCTTAATGTTCAGCTGCAGTCCTGCTTTTGCACTTTCTTCAACTTTCATTGGGAGTCATTTCAATTCATTATTGCTTTCTTTATCTATTCTGATTATCTTATTCCATTTTCTTTCTTTCCATCTTACTAGCTTTTGATTGTATGAGATAATTTCACAGTCAACACAAATAATGCAGAATTGTCTTCTGCCATTTCCTCTTAGTTGCTTAAATACTGATAATGTTAAACTCCATTTTCTTACATGCACACACAACTCTGTTTGAGTTTTTCTTTCCTGTCCCACTCAAATCAGTTCCAGTGCCAAATGTTTGAAGATCTTACTCTTAAGAACAGAGGAATCTCATTTATACCAATTCAGAGTATTTGTCCAAGTAGCTCAATACTGCTTCCAATAATTGGCAGAAAGTCTCCAGGGTTTTAGCAAGGGGCTTTTTCCAGACCCATTTGGAAATGCCAGGGATTACATCTGAGACCTTTTCCATGCAAAGCATGTTCTGTACCAGTGAAGTACAGCCTTTGTGGCACTCTATGTTCATTTACTCCTACATGAAGCAAAAATGTGATCAGTAATCTAATATAAAGACAGACAGAACAGAGACAGGAAATCCTATGTAATCTGAGCTTTACTTAGCTAGATATTCTTCCAGCAATATTTAAATACAAAGGCAAACAAATGGGAAGTAGTTTCAGTTACATGCAATTCTCAGTTCATCTTTCTCTTTATTATTTTGTGTTTTAAAAATATCTTTCCCCAACTTACATTCCTTTGTTAGTTTCATCTTACTTTTCTTCCTTTGTTTTGCTATGGTCTTTTAAATTTTTGATAGACTAATTCTAATGTCTCCTTTTCCATACAAAGCTCAGTTTATGATAGTTTATTTCTTCTCTCTTCTTTTCTGTTTTGATTGGTTTTGAAATATGAGGGCAGAATCTTCAATATCTTTCCTAGAAGTGGGCAAATGCCAGTTAAAGTTTCACTTGTTTGTTTGCTTGTGCAGTTTTTCCAAAATACAGCTATGTCTCATCATGGGTTATCTAAAGGTTGTTTAACCTTCACTTAACCCATGGTACCTGGGTCACATAGCATTACAAACCATGATGTATGCACAATATGGCTTGCATACTCAAGTAACTTAAATAAGCCATAGTCGACTGCAGTGTTTCTGCAAACCAGAGAATGGGACCTGAAAGCAGCAATGTGCCTGGTCTGGAAGAAGGTCAAGTCTAATGGACATTCCAATCTGCTATGTGCAGGGAGCTTTAGTAGCAGAAAGAATTCAAGGATGGAATCATTTCTATACATTCTAAACAAGTCTATTTATATTATTATATAATATAGTTCAGGCCTGGAGGAATGTTGTCCGTGGGGTCGTGATGGGTTGGATTCGACTTCACAGCTAACAACAACAAGATACTTCTGCTTAATGTTTAGCTTTATTTTAGTTTTTAGTAATTTATTAAATTTAGTAAACTTAGTAATTTAGTTTTGCTCTTCCAAATAAAACAGAATATCTAAGGATTATGTAAGCATGTGTAAATTACCAACCTCCTTAAAGTCTTTCTAAAATTGTGCTTGCTTGTTTCTCAGGAGCCTCTGCCCAAATGCTTCTGTTCTCTGTATTTTTTCCCCAGAGTTCCAAAGATTTGTAGTAGCTAGCCCTTCTAGTGCTTTTTTTTTTTTGGCAGGCTGCCCAAGTCATGGTTTCTATATCTATACTGTCTAATATGTTATGCTGTTGACCAATGCATTAATTAGTTTGCTGTTGGAAATTCCTGACCAAAAGGACTATGAATTAATTAAAAGACTAAGAGTGCCATTCTATGCAGAATTACTTGGAAGTAAGTCTACTTTGTTCAGCAAAGCTTATTTAACCTCTGCTTATGTGAATACTATTGAGCTTCATTAAAATAAAAGTGGCAAGATATACACTGAACAAAAGTGTGTTAGGAAGCACAATAGTTATACAAAAACAGATCTTCTTCTGAGTGAGGTCCCTTCACTGAAGGAACAAAACCATCTGGATCGTAGAGATTACACTTACAATGAAATCATCTGGTATGTACAGGTTAAAGCAGAGTAACCGACCATTCCCTTCTCAGAAGTCTGGGTTCAGTCAGGATGCATCCAATTTAATCGTGCATAGGATTACAGCTGAATTACTTAATAACCTCCATTAGTTTTAGTGAGACTTACTTTCTATAGCCCATGGGGTTACTCCCAGGTGAAAGCATCCAATGGATGTGTAAGCAGAAGACAGCCCACACCACAAATCTTTCATTCTTCATGTCTTCCTCCACACTTCTGCTTCTCTCTGTAAACGGTTGGGCTGATGTTCTCCGCAGTGGCTGTGTCATGCAAGAAGAATAATCTAGAATCAGGCAAGGGGATCTTTCCTAGGTGTGTTCCAGATTTGTACAGCTGACAAATGATATACTTGGATCTGTGTGGACTGTTCCAGAACTTGGCCAGTCCTGATCTCAGTAGCCTCTCAGCAGGAAGTAACATTAGGGACAACAATCCCTATGACACAACATATGCATGCACCTTCCCACATGGACTGTTATGGCATAGTGTACCTATAGATCATATTCGCTTGTGCAAGCCCCTGATGGTTTCTATTATGCATAATTATTGTTGAAAGCTTCAGTCTAATATAATATTTTGTTTTAGCCTGAACAGTAATGAAGGACTTTAAAAAATACACATGACAAATACACTTTGAGGGAATTGAATTTCTTATTACGCTGTGATTTATTAATAATCACTGCTTTGACAATGAACAATCTCTTTAAATATCTCACAAAAGACATTGTCTCTGACAAATTACTTTCTATCTGAAAATGAAAAATGCAAGACTATCACTTCTGCAGAAGAGAAAGGATGTATCAGAGAAGCAATTTTAAGTTTCAGGTTCAAGTGGGTTGAAAGAAGTGACTTACTGAAGAGAAAGTTCTGTTTAGTTTAAGCTGTGTGAGGTAAAAGTTGTCTACCATATAATAGTATTTGCTAAACAATTCATTAAGCTGACATTTGCCTGTACTCTTTGGGGAATTGAGTTAGCTGAAGTAGGATATGACATAAACAGCACTTGACATTTTGGTGGTGGTTGAAAGCTGTGCATTTTAAGCAGCTGAGTTCTGTAGTCATTAACAGAATTGGAATGGAATTTAATAATTGGTTCACAGTGCAATCCTATACATGTCTGCTCAGAAATAGCTTTATAGGGCTTACTCCCCTGTAACTGCTTATAGGATTGCAGATGGCAACTACTGATAATTAATGCCGAAATCTTTATTGCTGCATAAAATCTGTATCTTCCTGTTGCATGTACCTCACATACTCCAGAGAGTATCTTAGAATTCTCTAGCTATACCCACAGAACAACAACCTTTAATACAAGTCTAATAAAACAGCCTTATACTAGACTTTGATCATTTTATATTAGGTAACTACAAGTACTTGGCAGGTATTTTCTAAAAGTAATTAGGCAAGTCTCTTTATCTATTGTGAACATAGATGATAGCTGATTTATGTCTTCAGTTATTAATAACACTAACACAGAAGTAAACTCTTCATGGCTTATAAGGAATATGAGTAGCGATGTAAATAACTGGTGCATCTAGCTGGTTTGTTTGCAAAGCTGGAACTGGAATGAATGAAGTTTTACTTGCTCAGGTGACCTCATATGACTCTTACCTTTCAAATAGACTGAAGTGCCTGATTCTGCCTAATCTTGGAAACTAAGCAAGGTCAGGCCAGATTGAAATGGACTTGCATCCATCCTGCACTGAGCAGGTAGTTGAACCTGACGTCCTGCTAGGGCCCTTCTAACTGTATGATTCTATGACTCTATGTTACCCTTCACAGACAATATTATTGTGCTTTCACTCTGCCTTTGTCCTCTAGCTGGCCTTTCCAATACCTGGTTCCTCCGATCTTGCTACACACTAAGTTCGCATGTTTGCTTATCCTAGAGCAGTGGTGCGCAACAGTTTTGGGACAGGGAATGGCCTGCCCTATGCCAGGCTCTCCATAGGCTAGATGAGAACAGAGAGCATGACTCCATCCCTTGATGTAACATCAGAGGGAAGGCTGATGGAACATCATGCTGAAAGGTAGATCTGGCCCTCCTCCCAGCACAGATTCAGGGACTTAGCCAGTGGCAGGGGGCACAGCTGTGCAGAGATGGTGGAGCCCCAGCTTCTTATGACTCCCAGCATTCCCCTAGGTTTGGGCTGCCTGGCAAAAGTATTCAGCCCATGCTAGAGAGCAGCTGCTTTTCCCAGCACAAGCCAAATCCCCATGCCCCATTCCCATGGGCTTAGATTGGGTTAGATGGGCTGTTCCAGTTCATTATTCCCTTCTGGGCTAAGACTTGGCTGTGTATCGTATTTGTTAACCAATAGTAAATATTAGTAGTCATGAATTGTAGGCCAATGTAGCTGTTCAGCCTCGATCAGTACCTCCAAGAACACAGGAGCTGTGAAGCAGCAGGACCAAATCTGGATTCTAACAAATGTTTCAGTTACATATATTGCTGTGCTGCTGTAGCTGGCAACTTGTATTTAGCATACAAAGCAGAAAATGGCAGAAAATTGTCGTCAGCACCGACAAGCTGATCTAAAGAAAAAATCAGCCAGTCAGTCCAAGTCCACCAAACAAATGTTTTCTTGCCAATTTTTATATCAGGATCTCCTCATAATTGTGCATGTAAAAATATGTAAAACAGCAATTGGTGTGAAAATATATGCCACAACTGTCTCGCTGCCATAACTGGAGGAAACACATTATCTATTCTGGTACAGCAGGAGCCCAATGAAATCTACTTGGAAAGAGGATCCAGAAATGAAGATTCTAAAACTAGCCAGGGAAATAAACCTAATTTAAGTGAAGCAGCCAAAAGCCAGTACATGCCAACAAATGGGACTGATGGTTTGTAGAGGGTAGGGGAGTCCAACGTCTCTGATCAAAAGTAGCATCCATTTCAGTGATATTCATGGGATAGTGGAACCATGGGATAGAAAATTTTATGTAACAAAGCATTAAGCTTTTGTAACTATTTGCCATGTATAAAGTAATATCATGTAAAACACAAACAATTCAAGGTATTATGTTCTTTTTAAGTGTGTTTACCCTATCCCATAGACTTAACAATATACATGTCCATCTGACAATGTCCCTTGAGACCTCATTTATCAACTTACTGATGTTTAACTGAATCATCTGTGCTGCGTCTCTTGGGACAAGTATTCCCAAATAGGTGACAAACTGAACACAGAGCCTATACTGTCAGTTAGGTGGCACACTATGGGATGTATTGTCTTCAGTAGACTTAACCAATTAACAGAATAAACAGATATTGTCTAAAAATATTAATTGTCTGCATCCAAGCCAGAACAAATAAATGGGGGTACAAAATAAACCATAGACTATCAGGATAAAGCATAAGTGTATAGTTTTGGACATTACATACAAATCTGTGAATATTAAGATTTTGTTATATAGCACATACTAGGAGTTCCAAACAATAACTGAATATCAATGAGGAAAGAGGGCCTGCCTGTCTGATACCTTTCTCAAGTCAATTGCAATAGTATGAGTAGCAGCAGCAGTAGAAATAACAATGATGATGATGCAGAAAAGACTCCATTGGACCCAACTCTGGCTTTAGGAATTTCATATAAAATTTTGACGCATTTATGATATTCCAGAGGAAAACTGAAATTTCTCAATATGGCAATGGTAACTTTCTAGTAAACGTTATTAAAGGTCTTCTCTTCATCCAGAGGGATAATGGCAGCTATGGCCACTGTATACTTAATGCAATCAGATTCACAATCAGTCTAAGATTATCAGCCCTTGCTTATTTTTAAGGAATCCAAATTGCTCTTATTAACTAACACTGTAATATAACTTACAGTGGTTTGTCAGCCAAACTTGCAGTAAGTATTTTAAAGGAAAATGAAAATATTTTTTTTCCTGACTGGCCAACTAATCACTGGGCTGTGGGAATAGTTGTCAGGGGTCTAGCTGGGATTGCTGGCCATAGTTAAATCCTTGAAAGCCTTCTAAAAATGGAAAATACTTTACTTTTGCAGAGATAATTGGCCTAGGCTAATAAAAAGGGTGTTAATTTTAGTACAATGTGCTGCACCAGTTTCTCAATTCACTCTTGCATTTGAGGTGGATCCAAATGCAGAAGGAGTCTGGACTCAGAGAGTAATCCTTGAACAAAAATGAAAGGGAAGTACCTTCTCGTTCTACATGCCACCATGTCCTGAAAAGTCCCCCAATTCTGTGACACAGAGTGCCAAGGAAAGGATCAGGAGAGGCCTTTGGGCCAACCTAAATTCAAGATTAAGGAGGTAGCTTCCAACCACATTTCCCCTGTCTTTATTTAAATGTGGGGATGGTGAACTGATCCAGATCAAGACACCTAGTATATATAGTAGGCTGATTTTAACCTCTCACCAAGAAAAGGATCCACTGAAAACCATGAGAGTACTGCACTCGGTGATTAGAACTGGAGACTTCTGGTTGAAGCCATTATCTTTTTGATCTTCAATGAACCTTGGTGCATGATCTTAGAGAAAGGTAAGCCTGAAAGATACTAAATAAACAAACAAGCAAATGAATATTGAGTCACCTCTAATTTCCTTGCATAATAAGTTCCAGATTCCACCAAAATCATTAATACACGGCTCAATATTTCAACACATTCTGAGATTAGAGATGCATTGCATGTATCACAAATCAATACTTTCTCTTGTTCTGGCATGGCTGGGCCCAAGTGGTCTTACTATGTAAGCACTCCTTTGAGCAATACTGCAAGGAAAGGTATTTAGAATTTTGGAAAGTATTAGACTTTTCAGTTTTATTTATTAGTACATCAGTGAAATCCCTCCTAGACAAGAATGTCATTTGTTTTGAAAAGCATGTGAACCTAAATGCTTTGAGCAGCATAGCCAAACAGCTGGGATTTTTTAAAAAAAAAAATTAATTATCGTGTCGGAAACAACTTGGGAGTGACTGCACTCAGTGGATTTCTGGCAGAGTATCCTACTTCAAATACCAAAACTGTGAGTAGGAAAAAAGAAATGTTTTGTTAAATGCTTCATGAAGCTACCATATGGGATATTGGTTAAAATAGGAGCATATGCATGATTTTAAAAATAGAAATCTAAAATGCGAGTTTTCAAAAGCTTAGAAGCTGGCCTCATACTTTCCTAGTGCAGTACAAGGTTTTTATTTTTTCATTATGGAAGGTGAAGAAACCAGGCTTGTATGAATACAGATATTCCTTGTATTTTCCTGTGGGATCTAATTCATTCCCAAACATTAGAGTGTACAAAATTGAATTAATGAGACTTAGAATTTTTCCACATGAGGCATTCATTAGTTTGCAGGTGCTTTGCATGACATTGTCATTGTCCACAGCCTCTCCCATTCTTTGCAACCATTTTGGTATTTAATCAAGGAAGGTCTGGCTTTTTTTGTAAACGGCAGGTCACATGAAAGAATTTTCCAGGTTCAATATAAGGCCAAATTGCATGTGTACCTGAGAAAGTGCAGGTATTCAGATCGTCTTATGCTGAAAATAAAATGCAACACAAAAAGAAGGCTCTGGGTTTTGTTGTGTAGATGAATCATATTGAAGTAGCAATGCTGAGGTGGTTTCAACCCTCCTGAGCCTTTAGATTTAAGACAAAACAAGAGATACCTGCACAGTATGCTAGGCATTTTTATATGCATTGCAATGCTTGAGCCACTGCCATGCCCCAAGACAATCATCCTGACCCATCCTCTTCACAGTATTTCTGACATTATCCCATATTTATTCAAGTCTGGTTCTGTTATTGTTGTAGTTTCCTTCCACTATATATTCATTCATACCTGCTAAACGCATGACACTGTTCTGGGGATAGGAAGAATGGCTTCAGTCAACTGGTGGGCTGTGTGGGTGGGGGAGAGTAAGAGGAAGTAACTTATGGGAGCATCAGTCCATGCATGCCTATTCAGAAATAAACTAGATCTTATTCAGTGCCCTTCCTCACAGTTAAATCACATTGATGCCAGGGGTGTTAACTCATGGGAAGCATGCATGCAAGGGACTATACCTGCTTTTAGGTAGAATGGAGCAGTCCAACATGTGGCTCATGGGACACATGAGACCCCTCTACTGTTCCCCTCAAACTGGATCCCAGCAATGGCACAGGCATGATTACAGTGAACGTGTGTGACCACCAGCCTGTCTCATGTTCGTCCTGAAGGCCACTAGCTCAACAAGCTCTTCCTAGCATGACCCAATCACTTCTGACAGCGCTTCCCAAGTGCCACTAGGGCAATTTGAAGGCTGCATTCAGCAGGGCACATCCGGCATCCACTCATCAAGGGATCTTTGCCACTCTTGCAAAGCAGCTGCTTGAGTGTTGGTGCTCAGCTATGATGGATTGTGTTGTCCAAGTTCAGAGAACATGATAATGCAGCATAGATGACAACAACCCTATAACAAGTCATGAGCACTGGAGCAACCCATCTATGATAGCAAACAAGGGTGTGTTCTCATGATATCCAAACCAGGTCATCAAATAGGTTCACATGGTTTTGACTGGTTAATTGATGATAATCAGTCGCTGGTTGTTGAGTCATGCAAACTGGAGTGCAGGTTACCCACTGTGGGTAGTATTTTTCAAAATAGCCATGCAGAGAATCCACGGGTGTCACAGGTTTTATTTTGAGCACAGTGGGTTGTTGTGTCACCTGAACCTGGGTGACAGATCACACAAAGTCTGACAGCCAGTAATTCACTCTGCAAAAGTACAATCCACAGGCTCACCCTGGAATAGCTTTGTCACCTATGCAAACTTTAGGTGAAATGTGTGCAGTAAAATTGTTATTTGATATTTATTTGTAACCATCCATAGATTAAAATATTTAGATGCTAAATTATGTCATAGTCACACAGTATTGTGTTTGTATTGTATATGTTATATATTTCAATGTTTATATTTAATCCCCGCACAAACTGCTAAGAATTGGTATATAAATCTATTAAATGCATAAATCTTCCATATATAATAACCCACTTGTATTACTGATGTCCTCTGGCATTTGCTCAACCAGCTTACCCAGTAGTTTTTTAGAATGATGGAAAGAGCGGGCAGAGAGACATATTTGGAAGAAGGAGACAAGCTTTCAGTAGTGCATCTGTTTCTCTGCCACCATGCCTGAATTGATACTACATGCCTCCTGGTTTCAGGAGGACTAAGAACTATTCCTTAACCCAAACCTTCTATTCATCCTACTCTGCAGATTCACACATCTTTGATCAACGGACGACCAAGTGCAGATGATCCTTCTCCAGCCCTGCTAGAATTCACGTCAGCTCGCTATATTCGCCTGCGATTTCAGAGAATAAGGACGCTGAATGCTGATTTAATGATGCTTGCACACAGAGACCTGATTGACATTGACCCAATAGTTACAAGAAGGGTAAGTCTTGGCAAGGATGGTAGAATGTCTGCTTGGTTAAATGGAAGGGAAAATCAGGGAAAAAACCACCAACACGCTGAAAAAAGAGGGGAAGAAAAACAGTAAAACGCTGCCACTTATGTACCTTCTGCATTCCCTAGGGTTGCCACGGCAGTTGTATGGATAAGGATCTCAATGAATTAAGCCCATTGTATCATTTCTCAGAACATTTACTTGGAAATGTTCTGATGAGTTTCTCTGAAAGCCCATACCACTGTCTAATGCTTGCTTTCTTTCATTTTCTGCCCTTGACGTTTTGATGGGCTATATTGTGATTTCAGAACATCCTTTGGTGTTTAAGTGGTTCTTTTCTTTCTTTTGCTTTCCTTTGTGTTATAGAATGGAAAAAAATTAAAATCAATTATTTAGTTTGCATCTTTCGTTGAGTGGGGTCATCAACATGATGCATCAATAACAACACAAAACTGATAGTTAAGTCTGCAGGAGTCTGATAAAAATATTCTTCCTTATTGTGATGTTCCCTTATACTTCCTCTCATTCTTTTAACCTACCCTAAGCAGCACTACCTCAATCATATTATTTAATGAAAATTCATACTGAAATTAATTCTTGCCTAAAATTAAAATAGACCGTTGTTTTCATGCCGGTGTGCATGTGATTTTTAATTATGCCCTTCAATTGAAAGATGCAGCTGTGAGAGTCTGAATATTGCAGAGAAAATTGAGAATTCTGTTCAGGATGCCTTGCGTGTGCTTTTCATACATGACTCTAAAACTGTCTTGTTGCTTGAGATGGACACATTTTAATGGCTGCAATAAACTAGAACTGGAACTGTTTACATTTGTAAACTTTTTCTATGCTGTCCTGAATACTTTTTTGGAAAGCTGGATAAGAATTTTTCAATAATAAAATAAAATGTTGGCTTAAACAAAAGAGCACAGCTGTACTTGAGTTTGTAACTTTTATTGTAATGGCACTAGGCACTACAAATCTTTAAAACCAGCATGCCTTATCTAAGGGAAAACTGCAAAATGGGGCAGTCCCCTGTGCTGCCCATGCGCCAGCGGGATCTGCCACTAATGAAATGAAGAGTCGGGGCTTTCTCAAAGCAGCTAGAAATGAACAGAAATGCTCAGAGCAATGAAATGAGCAGAAGTTTCAGTGACAGTGTTGAATCCTGCCCTTTGACACATGAGATTCCTGTGTAGGAACTTTTGTGGATTATGGATGGCAATTCAGGGAAGTAGTTATATTTGATTCTAATAATTATCCCTAAAATATGTCAATCTAGGGTCAAAACAGACATGATTTTATATCCATATCTAGCAGCCATTTCCCTCCATTTTTATGCTAGAGCACGGGTAGGCACCTTGGTATCTCCAGCTGCGCTTGAACTCTAATAATCCCTGACCATTGGCCATGCTGCAGCAGGTGGAAGCTATAGGAGCTGCACCCAAGGGCACCAGGTTGCCTGCCCAAGAGTATTGGGTACCCGTGTTACATGTGAGTGCTACCAGCACAAAAATGTTAGCACCTAACATGTGCTTTAAGGGAACACATTAAATGTCACGAGCAAATGCACAGTGGTTAGGTTGCTGTACAGAGTATACCTACCTATAAGTATGGCTCTCTGAGCTGGATTCCCAGGATCCCTTTCATGACCAGAAGGGCTCCTTTTGTCTGTGGAAGGTTATGAGATCCAGCCGAAGTTCCTATGAGAACGGGGTTAATCAATCGCCCCACTGTGGCCTCTGCCACACAGTCCTGGAGACTTGCACAATTCACTGGAATGGCTTTTCAGGGCATAGTGGCTGCAGAGCGGAAGGAGGTCTTGACTAAGATACTTCATCCAATGTGGGTATCCCATGGGCAGGTTTCTTTTCAGCTACTCATCATTATTTCCTCCAGCTTGCACGACTGGAACCTCAACATTTTCATTCCAGTGTGGTATTTCCCCTGATGGCACCAGATCTCCACGGCAAAGAATGAGAAGAAAGCTAAAATAAGGTGTTCATTTCACAGGGGTAAAATGAAGGAGAATTGATGAAAATTGGAGGTGGAAATTTGGGATATGTTTGGTATTTCAGCAGGCTTTTATTTGTGACATGTGAATAAGCTGTATGGGTGAGAGAGTCCTATAGATCCTTCATCAAAGGGCTTATCAAACATGCTCTTTTGAACTTTTAAAATGGATGCATTTCACTTATCTATGTGGTTTTTAAACTGTGCAGTGTATGTTGAATTATTTTCCTTGACTTCAGTATAAAGTTTTATTGCCATATATTTTTCATTTACCATTAGGAGGTTTTATAGAAACAGGTGATAAGTAATCATAATTTAATTTATTCATTTTTTTATTTGCAGTATTATTATTCTATAAAAGATATATCTGTGGGAGGAATGTGCATCTGTTATGGCCATGCAAAGGCATGTCCCCTGAATCCAGCTACAAATGTATGTATTTTTCAAAACTCTTTGAATGTTAACACTGAGAAAATATAGCTTCTTCTTTTACCTTGACATAAGGACTTATGTCTGCCCATCTGGAATGTATGGATCTGGTGTTGTTAAAGTTTACAGATAACAAATTCTGAAAGCTTTGTGCCTCTTAGTCCAGTGAATTTGGAAGTTGGTCTTATTAGTTTCAATGCGTAGGAAAGGATCCCGGATAAAGCTCTGGTTCAGGGCTGGGCAACACGTGGCCCATGGACTCAAGAACATGCTAAAGAACATGTTCTTTCTGATCCCTGCTACTTGCCAGGGCAGCGAAAAACCAATTACTTCTACAGAGTGGAAAATAGGTCAAATTTAGCTTGTTCTCAAGTTAAATTTGACTTAATTAACAATCCACAGGCTCAAGAACATGCTAAATTTGACCTTATTACTACTCCACAGCGAGTCAGAAAACCTCTGAATTCCATGGGGTGCCAGTGATGGTAATAGAAATGCAGCTCGTCCGCAAAGGCAAAAATGGCTCCTGCACCCTTTTAAGAATTTGGAATATAGGTTCAACAGCAAGTGGGGTATCTTATTCGAACATTTTCAGCTTCAGTCCCATCCCTCCTTTGTTTTTATTGCTAGAAGGAAAACTAAAGTGGCTTAGGTAGAAACTGGAAGATTAAGAGATGCCATCTTGTTTCCATCAGAACTTGATATGGGAGCACAGGAACATGTCAATGCAGGCTGCAGGGACTTGTGTGCAAGCTTACATCCCAGACCTGTTTAGCTAGGCCAGTCGATGGCCCACTATCCAGTGATGCAGGCATCGGCCTCAAGCTGGCATGCTGATCCTTTTTTAGCCTAAGGGAAAACTCCATTTTGGAGTGGTGAGTGAGACTGAAAAAGCCTGGACTGAACCAAAGGCAAAAGAAGCTGAGCCTTCATCTACCACTACTACCAGCGTATTTTAGTGATCAAGTCTTAGGAGAGGCAAGTCAACCTTTTAGAATGGAGGAAAAACTATGCAAAAGCCCTGAACTGAACAGATAATGAGTGGTCATGGGAAAGGAGGTAGTTCAGGGAAAGGGACCACAGATGGGCCAGATTTGGTTCTCATCCTTTGGTTCTGCATCGCTGCAGAGCAGTGAAATTCCCCACCACCTTCATCTGGTCTGAATTGGTTTTGTTTGGGTTTTAAAGCATCAGCCCATTTGTTGACTTAGATACATTTGTTCTGCATCTTTCCTCCACGGATTCCCAGATGGAGACTAAAGAGGGTGGGGTGCAGCAGCTATATTTTCTGCTTCATCTTGTAGCCTGGCTCTCTGGAACAGTGTTACAGTCAGTGGTTGTAATGGGAGAGAACTGTTGACCTGCCTCCTTCCCCTGATCACAACTCTGAATGCAACTTAAGTCAGCATACATAGAGTTTCCAAGAAATTATTCCTGTCAAGGCAGTGACCAAATCCCAAAGCACGTAGCTTCGTAAAGGTTGTTGCATCACATACCTTCAGCCCATTCTCAGTGATCTCATCAGTTTTGATACCCTTTCTTAGAACTGAGACAGTGCTCCTTGTCACTTAATCAATGGAAGAAAGGGCTGAGTGTCTTTGGCATGCAGATGGTACCCTACCTCAAAACTCCCGTGTCTGCATATACACATTGAATATCATTGAATACTGAGTCCTATGGCACACTGAGAACTTGAGCTGGCATCTCTGATGACTACTCTTTGCCTATGAACAGAGTGCAAAATATGGACCTACTGGAGCACTGGTTCAAACACGCCAACCAATACCCTTAAGAGGGTAGTCTGATTGCCTATTAACAGCTGATGAGAGATCTGGCTGAAGCAGTTCTTATCCAGCAACCCAGTACAGCCCAGTATACCTATGTGTAACCTCTCCTCACTGTGGTGTGTTTGTGGCTTCTGTTTGAGCCAAAGTGACTGTGTCAGCAGCACGGAATGAGCAAGGAAAGAGAAGCCGTGTTGTGCTTTCCCAAGCCAGCACTGCACAGCCTTGCAAGCCGAGTCTGGCATTACTGGTACTACTACAACTTACTTACTTACTTACTTACTTACTTACTTACTTACTTACTTATTTATTTATTTTCTAACTCGCCCCATTAGCCATAAGGCTCTCTGCTTTGCTTTATGTCATCCAGGCTCCTGCTGCCACAGGCAAAGTAGGAGTGACAGAACATGCAAAGCAGGGGTATACAATGTCAGGCCTGGGGTGGTCTAGCACTTGAGGGGTCCCAAGCAAGAATGTCATGTTCTTCCCCAGGACTACTCTCTCCCTTCAACCATCCATCATGTAGTGATTTCTCAGCTTTTGCGCCATTCCTCCACATTCTGAAAAGCTGAATCATTTCTCTCAAGGTTTAGTAACTGGCAGCAAAAGCTATAGCCTACTGGTATGCTGGTGTTTTTGGCCTCACCCCTTTGTCTTTGGCTGCAACCACCAGTGGAAAGTGGCCCCCAGGAGCTTATCCTAAATTGAATCCAGTCCTGGGCTGAAAGGGTTCTGCAGCCATGATGTGAACCATCCCTTCTTCTTCCTTTCTGCATAGAACTGCAGTGTGCACTGGCATATGCCTGCCTCAACTGAACTGTCACTAAGAGATGTTTAGGATTCTTCCTTTTTAGGTGCTCTAATGTCTTTACCTTTTTTTAAAAATCAATTAGAGATCTTCTTGTGAATGTGAACACAACACCTGTGGAGAGAGCTGTGATCGGTGTTGTCCTGGATTTAATCAGAAGCCCTGGCAAGCTGGGACCTTCCTTGTAAAGCACGAGTGTGAAGGTAATGGAAAGAATATATTAGATGTTGTTTATGACATTTGACAAAACAAAGAGACCGTCTACATATTCATCATGACATACCCGGGTCTGGCCCTGCAAGCTGTCTGTCTGGGAACTGTGTGTAAGCCACTGAGCTTCTTGGAGGAAAAAACAGCTGGTTACAATTGACATAAATAAACACCAGAAATTATAATCACCTCTTTTAGTGACTCCTATTTAAATGCACAATTAAAAATCCTTTGCTATTTCTATGGATTTTTGAAATTATCTGGTTATAGTTTCCTTTAATTGTATGAGGCTATTTAAAACCTGGTTAATTTCAGTGGGAAAATTTAGCCATATCACTATGGAAAACATTGGGATTTACTAGTGGTTTACCTTGAATGGGTTGTACCCTTCAGATGTGTTCATTTTTTGTGTTCACACAGCAAAGGTTTCTAGGAAGTACAGTTCGAATAAGTATAAATGAAGATGGCAGAATGAAAATCCAATAGATTTTCACAATCTAACCCTCCAGATTTCAGTTCTCCAGGTCTGTCCTCATACTGATTCATTGTTTAAGCTGGGCCACAGTATTGTCTCTAGGACAGGATATGATTTGTGCATTTTTAAAAACACCACTAAGGAAACAAGTGCAAATCATGAGATTTGGATTAGTGCTCTTTGCACAAAGTATGTTGTGTGCACACACTCTGGTGAGATTCCCAGGTGCGCATGAGAAGTGGCCTGTTTTGCTGGACTGATAGCTCAGACTCTGAGGATGATATGGAGTTGGCTGAACCAGAGGAGTCTCAGAGCTGAACTTCTCATAACGGAATTGTAACAGAGAGGCCTGCACCTGCAGACTCAGTCTCTCAGTACCAGTCTGAGCCTGCTCTGGATGAAAGTAGCTCAAGGACACCCATGGGGCCCAATCTCCCTGCCTGTGGGATTGAAGCAGAAGCAAGACGGGAGGGAGGAGATTTGGAAATGGGTAGTCTCTTGGATGGTGAATGCCGGCCTCCTGAAGATGTGGACCTGAGGGCTTGTCTTCACAGCCGTAGGCTGACCCAGTTAGGGGCTCAGTGCAGAACAGAGGCAAACCCAGTTCCATAGCGCCTCTCCTTCCAGAGACAGGCCCCGAAGGGTTCGTAAGCAAATCTTTGGGTAAAGGGTGGGAGAGATTTTTTTTCTGTATGCGCAGAGGCTTGTGAATGGTCAGAATCTTCTATGTAGAATAAAGATGTTTACAAGAATTGCTGTAGAGTCCCTCCTTGAATGGGAGGGAATGCCTAGCTCATGACAAAGTGTATCATTAGCACAAATTGGAAGCAGAAAAATACTTTGTGCAATTTGAGCAAATCCCATAGTTCAATATCCAACTTGTGCCCATCATATGTTTTGCACAAATTCCCTTAGCATTTGTTTAATCACAGAAGCCTTTTTAAAAAAAAGCCAGCCTGGCCTACTTCTGAGAATAGAATTCAGAGTGGGCAGAAAATACACTGAGGTCAAATTTGCCAGTGTGAACAACTATATTTTATTTGTATATTTCTCAAAGGTTGAACTTTAAAAGGTTAAAAGGTTGAACTTTTATTTAATAACAGTGAAGTACAAAGAATATTTTTAAAAATGGCCTTCTATTAAGTGATCTTTCCATGAGCAAGCAATGTGCTTAGGAAATGCTGCACACTTCTGCTAATTTTAATAGGGTAGTTTACACTTTGTACATGGCAATGAGTGAAAAGGCACTGCAGATTGTCCTTCTACTAACAAAAAGATCTGGAAAGGCACTATCCAGATGAATGCTTCAACATCATTCATGAGTGGTCCTTATTAATTTAAAGAGCAGAAAAAGTTCTGTGTAAGAAAGGCATTGGTGCCATTTGTTTCAATATGCATAGCGCTAGTGTCAAAATGATGAAAGAATATTGTTAATACTCTGGTAAAAAATGTTGTTTCTACTTGTCTGCAGACTAGATGTGATGTTTGCTAATGCACTTTTTCTTTCTTCCCCAGCCTGCAACTGTCATGGGAAAACTGAAGAATGTTACTATGATCAGGCTGTGGCGGACAGGAAGCAGAGTCTGAACATCCATGGGCAATACATTGGGGGTGGTGTGTGTATCAACTGCACTCAGAACACTGCGGGCATCAATTGTGAAACCTGCATTGATGGATACTTCAGGCTGAAAGGGGTAAAGGATGCACTATTCAATGTTCCATTGTTGGAGGCATCATTTAGTGACAGGTGCTCAGTTATTAAACGGAAAAGACATGCTTTTTTTATGAAGGTTAAATTCTAATTCTTGCAGCCTACTCACTGCCTCCTAGATTTGCAAAAATATGAATGTACATTGTGTAGATGTGAAAGAATGCACCTGAGGATCAGGGCCTCTGGCTAATACTTCAGTTTGAATTGACAGAGTATTATTCCATAAGCACCACTTCTCTATGGTTCTGTTTTCCCACGATGGAGGAATATAATTATAACTACCCCTGAGAAGAAAGCCAGGGAAAGATTGTGGAATACAACACACACTTTTGAATATCATACAGGGTTGTTCTCGTGGTTCCTGATGTTGTAAAGTTGCATTATCAGAAGAGTTACCTAGTAGCCTTATTACCTATGCTTTGTGTTCACAGGTGCTACCAGGTGATCCCCACCCATGCCGGCAATGTCACTGCTATTCGATCGGCAGTTTAGATGGCACTTGCGTCAAGGACGAAAAACACGCTTCAGGAGGTGAGGTTCTGGACTAGGTCACCGTGTTAAACAGTATGTACCACTTTGTTGAAATGAATGTTGAGTAGTTACCTCTTTTCTCCATGCCAGTCCTCTCAGAAATACTGTCTCACAGGAGACCTTTTCAAATCTGCTCGCCTGTATTCTTGCCGCGCTTCCCCTCGGAGACCTACTAGTTCTTTTCCCCGCCGTTATGCTTTCTTTTAGTTCTCCATGTTGTGACACTTGCAGCGGGTGGGGAGTGAGGGGTGGGAATCTCTACCCTATGGGCTTTTAATTTTTCTTGTTTTCTTCCTCTTTTTCCTCTTGTTATTTTTGGAAAGGTAGTTCTCAAAGTTCTGTACAAAAATGCACACAGAATACGTATCCAACTGTTTCCCCTGGTGTGCACTCTACATTCTATCCTCAAAAAAGAGTTGTACATCTAAACCTGCATTTGCATCCTTGTGAAGGATTTTTTTTCATCCTATTGCCAAGAGCAAGGAGACTTCTCCTCCAGAGAGACTGATTAGAAATAATTCAAATTCCCAGTATTCTCTTTTCTGTTCTTATTTGCACTTGAAAACCAGACTAAGGCCTTTCAGAAGGGGTCACATTTATCTGCCTGTTTATTAACTGTGTAGAGCTGCAAGTGTAAGAGTTGTCGTCTGATAAGCCTTAAGTAGTTTATATTGTACAGTGAGTACTGTGTTAGGTCTTTCTAGTGCTCACGTTCATTTGGAGTGCCAGAACTCTTCCAAGGACAAATTTTCTTCAAGGCACATAATGCTGATAACAG
This sequence comes from Varanus komodoensis, assembly GCF_004798865.1. Taxonomy (NCBI): domain Eukaryota; kingdom Metazoa; phylum Chordata; class Lepidosauria; order Squamata; family Varanidae; genus Varanus; species Varanus komodoensis. The sequence goes on along the minus strand of NW_025335268.1, from coordinate 48,613,478 downwards.
ACACTTAGTCCAAACACATAAGTGATCATATGGAAAAATTAAGAAGAGTAAATCATTATAAGTTAGAAGTCAAGAAGCAGCATTAACCTCATTCATACATTCAAAATTAGAATGATGGTGCCTCACCCTTAAAATATGAGAGTAATAGCCTTGTGCAGACACTCAAAGTACATAGCAATAGATGCATGGAAAACATTTCTTCCAGAAATGGCACATGTGCATCTCGCTGCCTGAGCATCCAGTACCCATGCCTTGATGTACTACATTTGCGCAATCAGCCTCTGCAAGCAATGATACAGATTGTCTGTGAACACAGAGCACTGTGAAGTTAGTACATGGAAAAATTCTCCTAAACTGTAGGCAGAAAGGAGGTTATTCCCTTGAATGCTGTTTTCAGTTATTGCTATGTGTAATATCTAGTTTGGCCCTCATTCATGCTGAGAAACAGTTAATAAAATTGGGGTACCCATGTTTAATTCATGAGTGCAAGCTGTCTGTAAGAAGATGTGAGTGGAAGCACAGCCATTCCATAAGCTGTGTGTAAAGTCTCATTGACTTTTCCTCTTCCTTTCCCATCCCTTTTTCCTTATGTATCATTCCTATTTTAGATTGTAAGCCTGTAGGTCAGGGCTGCATCATAACTGTCTTGTTTTAGTATTATCTAAACAAGTGATTGTATATTAGGCATTGTGAGAGATTTTTGGCTAAGACTTTGGATACTTGGGAAGGTGAAAAAGTCCAAATTATGTCATTTTTTAGGAGCACAGAGGTTTGACAGGTAATGGTAAGAACTCTGTTTTTTTTAAGTGTTTGTACTGCTGTTTTTGTTCTACAAGGCTACCTGTGTTTGGTTCACAGGGTGCTATGCACGTATACATGCATATGTCCCAGTCAAAAAACTTTCTATAGTCCTGTCAAGGAACCCCTTTGAAAAGGAACTGGACTTTAGACATTTAGCTGTCAACTCCCATGTCAACTCCATTAAAGGAGGATGGCTAGCACTTTCCCACTTTCCCATGCTTCTAGACTTTCAGGAAAAGATGAAAAAGTAGGAAGAACCTAACATGAGTGAAGTCCAAAGCAACCTCTTGAAGGATTTCTCCACAAAGGGGCTAGTCTGCCAGACATTCCAGTTTGCCAGGCAAAGATCACTTGCTGCTTTGGTAGGTCCTGACAGAATTCCTTTTGACAGCTGTCAAGAATTAAAAATAAAGCTCTTGGCAGCCTCTGATCAGTGCACATGAAAAATGCCTGGTGAATTTTGATTGCAGGCATTCCCCAAGATGTTATGCAGGCAAGATATTATATAGGACTTGGTTCAGGTTAGTACGATACAAGAGCACCTTGCCACCTAAAATGGAGCAGAATATTATGGGATTCCAATTTCTCTCTCTCTCTCTCTGTCTCTTGGGCAATACCTGTCTGTCTGTCTGTCTGCATGTCTTTCCTTCTCTCTCTCTCTTTTCTCAATGAAACCCACACTGAGACAGGAAGAAAATATCTAGCTTTAGTATCTGCATTTAAAATATAGTCATTTGCTGTAACTGTGTATGAAATTGTGCTACCCAGTTGAGAAGGAAGGGAAGAAAAATCTATGTATTGAGTCCAGCAGTGAGTCACTAGTACAAGCTGCTTCCATGAAGCCAGGAAAAATGGTAGTTATCCATAAAATGTCAACCAAAAAAGCCAATTTGCTTCAATCTATGTAAGCCAGAAAAAGCTGGGAGTTATTTGAAGAAAAGCCCAAAAACACATTTTACATTTCCACTGGATTTTGTTTGAATGTTTGCAAATTAGTTGGCTACAGAATTAGACTCAGAGTGTTCATCAATGGCACTTTCTCACACTGAGGAGAGATAACAAGTGGGGTATGGCAGGGCTCAGTCCTGGCCCCAGTGCTCGTTAACATTTTCATTAAAAATATGGATGAGGAAGTGCAGGGAATGATGCTCAGATTTGCAGATGACACAAAACTGCATCAATATAAGATGGGTAATACTTAGCACAACGATACTGTAAGTGAGAAGGATCTTGGAATTGTTGTAGATTACAACATTGTGAATATGAATCAATAATGTGATGTGTCTACAAAACGGGGCAGATGCCATTTGAGGCTGCATTAATAGAAGAATCACTTCCAAATCATGTGAAGTACTAGTTCCTCTTTACTCAGAATGGGTTAGGCTTCATCTGGAGTACTACACCCAGTTTTGAGCACCATAGTTTAAGAAAGATGAAGACAAGCTGGAAAGCGTTCAGAGGAGGGCAAGAAGGATGATCCAGGGACTAGAAACAAATCCCTGTGAGGAGAGAGTGAAAGAAATGGGCATGCTTTGCCTTGAGAAGAGAAGACTGAGGGGAGATATGTCAGCACTCTACAAGTACTTGAAAGGCTGTCAGAAGAAGGAAAGGATTTCTTGTCAATCACCCCAAAGTGCAAGACATCGAATAAAAGGCTCAAGTTACAGGAAGCGAGGTTCTGGCTGAACATCAGGAAGAACTTCCTGGCTATTGGAGCAGTCCGACAATGGAACCAATTGCCTAGGAAAGTTGCGGGCTCTCCCATACTAGAAGCATTCAGAATGCAACTAGACAGCCATCCGAGAGGGATGATTTAACTAGGAGTCCTGCACTAAGAAGGGACCTGGATTTGATGGCCTTACAGGCCCCTTCCAACTCTATTATTCTATGGTTCTATGATTCTATAAATGCACATTAGGTATACTGAAATTGATTTTGTAGCTGCTAGCTGTTTGCTGTGCAGAAAAAGGTTTACTTGCACTCAGTGATTTTTTTGTAAGAAAAAAGGAAAAAAACTCATGAAATTATTTACCTTTCACATGTAGTCAACCACTGTACACACACCTACACACGTCAGTTGTGTAAGGAAACATAACGGTCGCCGCCCGCACTAAGCATTCAGCACGCAACCACACAACTCATTACAAGCCGAGCAGCACCACAAGCCGAGCAGCACCACAAGCCGAAAAGCACCATCACAACCAGCGTGGACGAAGTACTCATGCATCGGATTCGACACTGAAGCAGCCCGCATGCACCATTTTAATGATTTTGCTGCCAACCTGCTACGCTCAACAGGGCAATTCGAATCCATGTGGACCAAACATCAAATTTTCAAACGTTACTTTTAAAACTTGGAAAAACTGTCGAAAAAAGGTGCCAGAACTCTGTTCCAGTGCATTCTATGACAAAACAGCACTGCTTGCACTAAACAGAAAAACCTGCCTCTGAGGGAAGTGGTAGTAATGAATGATTCCTTCAGAAGTTAAAGGTTGTGCATGTTATCTTTGTGGTACTCTAAGGCAAAGGATCACTGGATACAGCTATAATGTCAGCAATGTATTCTGCAGTCATGGCGTAGCAGTACTTTCTGTGCTGGTACAATCACTGGCTGCCGCACTGACATCATTAAGGAACATCATGTTTGCTGCATATTCACGAAATGTCTGAACGTGCAAGCTGATCAGCATCTGACTTTATGTAAAATCTAATCCTATAGATAACACACACATGCCCCAAGTTTCTTAAACATCTTTGTGAGCATGCATCAAGCCTGAAGTAGTCAATTTGACTATTTGTGGTCCAGCTATCTTAGCTCAGAATGTACACCATTTTTGCCTGCAATACGCTTGAGAATAACTTTGCATCAATACTTTAGGTATTTGTTGCTTGTGTGACATTTATTGACTGGATTCTCATGACATGACAACCATCATGACTAACTAGCCATGGTAGGTTGTCATGTTATCAGAATCTACAACATCTTCTGCAGCATGGCTTTTTTTGAGGTGGGGATAGGAGAAGACAAGCCAACCTGACAATCTACCTAGCTCCAGGGATTGTTTGACCTAGGATGGGTTACCAGGAGATGCATTCTGTCTGAGGGGACTGGCTAGCAAAACATGTGATAAGAGTATCAAATTCTCCTGCTCCTCTTTGTGATCCCCTCACACCATCGCCACCAATAGCCTTTCCCTCAATGCCCAGAGATCATCCCTGGCTCTTAAAAAAAATGGACACAGAAAATTGCTCAAGTATTTTTATAGTTTTAAGAAATTTGGCAGTCTTTTGCATATAAAGAAACTCACAAGTATGGCTGTATGATATATTTTGTCTTACCTTGTCAATAGTCTTACAAGTTTCAGCTTGAGCCTGAAAACAGATTTGACAAGATCGACAAAATCAGCCTGACTACAGGCTATTTTGCACACAGTTCTCAATTGCTTGGTTAACAATTGGAAAATAAAGGGTGGGGAAAGCAGCAAAACTAGATGCACCAAAAGGGGGTGTTAAAGGTTTTTGTTGCATTAAAATAAAACAGGTAGCAGAAGCAATAATTTAATCTAGTGTAAAAGTTTTGTTGAACACCCCCGCACCACTCATTGGCACAAGGATCAACAATATCCTGATTAATATTAAAATGTTCAAGTAACTCAGTGGAAATCTAATTTTCAAATACCTCATAATTAAGAATAGAAACATTAAAGCACCAGAAACCATTAGATGCTAGCCAATCTGAAAATACTGACTCCTACCAGACTGGGAATGGTCTGAGACTACCAGTATATCAATCCTTCAAACATGAATTTGACAGCAAGAATGTATCAACCCCAAAACAAAAGCAGTTCTGATGGATAGATAGAATGAAGGTGTGCTCTTTCTCTCCAGGAGACAAAATTTTGCAAGCATCCATCAAACTAACTTCAGCCATATAGGCCTGAAGTGCAAACCTCACCACTGTTTTCCTTTTGAGTGCATTGAACACTCCTGTCTAGCAGAGGAGATAAAATCTCATTAAAGTCCTTGGCCACAATCAAATACTCTGAAGTGGTGTCAACCAATTTGCTAAAAAAAAATCATGAATCACAACAGGAGAATGATTATTAGACCCATACATATTAATCCTGGAGATAATTTTAGCAATAGTTTTCAACCAGAATAAGAAGTGGCCATTGGGATCAAAAGTTACATGTTGAACTGAAAAGTTGCTTATGAATCCAAATAGCAATCCCTTTAAACTGCATCAAAGTGTGTGTCACACAGGCCTCCCCAGCCCAGCCTTTTTTCAACGAATGTTCAGCAGCAGCCATCCGCCGGGCTTTCCTGTAAAAAGAAAGAAAGGCCACATCAGCAGTAAGCTCTTTCACTTAGCAAACACTTTCTTCTGCTGATTTAAATTCTGCAATCCCCTGACATTCCCTGAAATCGTATTAAACATAGAAAAAAATGTTGCTCCCCCTCCACATTCCTTCTCCTTCTCCTTCTCTTGTATATCACCCAATAGCAAAAGCTCTCTGCACCGGTAACAATTATTCACAGAATGCAAAATACAATTACAGTAAAAACAACAAAAAATTTTAATGTAAAACAACAGAAATAATGAATGTAAAACAACAGAAATAATGAAAATGTCTTTCATATCTGTTAAAAGAAAAAACAACTGACATGTGCCACTGGTATGCCACTAAATGCTATTAGTGGTGTAGTCCTAACATGTACTGAAGAGGTGTTTGTGATCCGCTGAACTCAGAGGTTTACTAGCATCCAATGCAAAATATTAGGTGCAGCAGTGATGATATCCAGGCAGACATTTTTGGCCAACTAGATTTAGGGCTGACAAGGAAGGAGGCTGGGGGGCAGATTAGAAGGGGCACTAACCTGTAGCTACTGCCCCATCCTTTTCCTATCTCTGGAATGCCCACTTTTTCCACTCCAAGGCCCAGATGTGACCTGGGGATGGGACAACTGGTGTGGTTCCTTCAGAGTTCAAGCACCACAGGTAGAGGGCTCTGAAAAGTCCTGTGGTCTCCAGGATAATGTCAGGACACCATAGGCTTGCACCCTAGAGTCTATTAAAAGTGTCGGCATAGAGGGCAGTGTAACCTACTACTACATAGATAAAATAACTGGCAGCAGGTTGGCCTCCATGGGTATCTTTTATGGAATATATGAAAAAGTTACCTACTTTTACAGAAGTTGGTTACTTTTAAAGGATGCAGTACATAAAGCATAGGTATAATATATCTCAGTCTAAAGATCAAACCAATATTTATTACATTAAACCTTACAAAATCCCTTATTGTAAAGGCGAGGCGAGGCAAGGCAAAAAGAATGTAAGTCAAATATCAAATACTCCACATAGTGCCTACATTGCCCACCACAGAAGGACCATGGCAGAATATGTCTGTGAAATGATTATACTGATATGATGAATGACTTGCTGAACTTACTGCTTGCGTCATCTTGCTGTAGACCTGCTTCCTGGATTCTGCCACTGCAAACCTGGCTTTGGAGGAGAGCGGTGTGATCGCTGTGCCCTGGGTTACAAAGGCTTTCCGCACTGTGTACCCTGCAACTGCTCTTTGAAAGGCAGTTTAAACGATGACCCTTGCCAAGGGCCCTGCAGGTGCAAGGTATGGCTCGCAGTCAACTTTTTTTTTTTTTTTTCAGAGCTTGAACTGTTCATCTGTACTAAAAAAGATAAGAATCCCTTTGGCTCACCTTTCTTCTTGTTCCCTGAGTGGAAAGCAATTGAGAGTCCCCTCTGGAAGTAAATATTTCTGATGTCAGTGTGATCTCTTAGGGCATAATTCTATGCATTCTTAGATGGGAACAGGTCCCAAACTCCTCAGCTTTTCCCAGACATTCATGTTGTTGTGAGAGAACTGGGTGACCAGGCTGGTTCTTGGCCTGCCATTCACTCCCACTGCAGCCTGGATAGCAACCCAGAGCTGTGTGTTCAGACATCACACTAAGCAACTCAGGAGCAGAGCATCTCTTGGTTGTTTAGCTCAGGGGGAATAATCAGAGCTGACCGTCAGCACACACATTTGCTTGCTCCAGCTCTTTCATGACTGTTCTGTTCTTACGAAAAGCTTGGGTAATCATGACATCCAGACCATTTTGGAGAGTGTCTGGCCAGTTGCCTGGATAATGGGAATGCTGATCCTCTCTCCCTTCCCTCAGAGTGAGGGCAATAGACCAGTCCTCATGGACATCATCACATAGCAAAAACTGCTTAGAAGCATTGTGCTATTACACTGCCACATTCAGTGCGTCATCCCTGACTGTCTGGGATCATACAGTGAAAAAGTCGTTTCAGTTTTTAAAAAATAGTGCCAAAGCAGCAAGAGATTGGAGAAATAATGGTTGTGAAAAGGCCTGACAAATGCAAAAAAGAGCACAGTGGAAGGTTTTCTGCTGACACTTTTCATTGACCTAAATGGCATCTTTCACGTGAAAAGTCAAACTTCAGCACACTGGGGGATATAAGTTTCACTTCGATGAAGATCGGTGGAGATGTTCTAGAGTAAGCAGAATCTGGGTTTCAAGATTGATGACCCTATTTTGCATTATCTGGAAAATTCTGGGGGAATGTCTGAGTTTTTAGTATAAAATTAACCCTCAACTGAGGTGGGATGAACAAGTGACTTCAGCAGTGCAAGAGTAGGTTCCAGTTTATTTACATATAAATAATACCATCCATGCATGTGGCACTTCACAAAAAACAGGTTTAACAGGTCACCTACCCCAAGAAGATTTCTGTTTTTCATTTTATATGCTTTTGAAATTCCATGGATAGGGTCAAGAGTGTGCATGTCCATCCCATGTGGTTCTTATCAAATCAAGAGAGAGGATTGTGGCCGCATGGGAAGAATAAAAATGATTGGTCTGTTGATATGGTTCTGACCCTCCTAACTTTGCCACAGCTGCATAGGAAGGTGTTGAGATGTGATGGTTTCCATACCAAGGCATGGAGCGCTTTTATATAGACCTGTCAATCAACAAGCTGAAAAATAAAAACACAGAGAACAATGTTCATAGACATGCTTTCAGATGGTGGTGATACTACATTAAAGGTGGTGATACTACATTAAAAAAAATCTTAGAATCTCATTCTTAAACATAGCACACAAAAGTTAAGTTCATTGGAAATCAGTGGCACTTTCATCCAAGTAATATGCTTAGCAAACTCACATATCATTTCAATTTTGTATTTAAGTTCCACTGTTGTATCTGCAATGTCAGGGTTATTTAAAATATATATTGCATTTTAAAAAGTCCAATGCAGTTAGGTCTGAGTAGCATGGTTAGCTTGGGATCTTATGTGACCCACCAGATGACTAAATTATTCTTTAAACAATTTACGCTTCATTGTGATATATATTTTATTATTAGTTATTAATTTTTGCATTGCTCTTTTGCTTAAGGTGCATTTGAGTCAATGTAAAAACAACTTTAAAAAATAAAATATGTAAAATATAAAAGGTAAAACATTTGTCCAGTCAGGGGTTAATATTAATTTTTATTATTAAAATAAAATGAAAGCACAAAATGAACAAAATATGGATTGCTTTAGCAATAAAGTGTGAACTAATAGTTTAATGTGCATTTTCAGGACTATGTGGAAGGACAAAACTGTGATCAGTGTAAGCCAGGCTTCTTTAACCTGCAGCAAGACAACCCCCAGGGCTGCGAACCATGTTTCTGCTCAGGAATAACCAGGAATTGTGTGGGCTCTCGCTGGACCTACAGCACTGTAAGGAAAAGGAAATTCATTGTATATGCACTGCCAGTGTGTCCTTTCTTTTAAAAATGGTCTTGCTTCAAGATATCCTTATGCTGTGGTATACTTGCAGAAAGTTTTCCCGAAGAATAAGATAAGACCATTTTTCACATGGAAAAGCCAAATGGAAATTTTTACACTGGAGAGGTGTTCTACAACACATGCCAAAGAGGAAAATGAAAGCAAAATTAATCCAGGCAATTGTTCTTTGAGCATCGGTGGGAAAAGGATGAGACAGAAATTGTATAGTTCTCGTATGTGTGACATACAATCTCATACAAGTGGACTTCTTGTGTAACAGGATTTACCTTTCCATTACTCCCCTCAGCATACCCATGTACCCATCCAGATCTTCTCTAAAGGGTCCATAAACCATCCAGAGCAGATTCTGGGTTCCAGGGGTCTGCAGGGGGAGAAGAATCCACTGTGCTGGAGGGTGAACTAAGTTGTATACAAACCAGAGCTGAAGGCTCAATTAACAGAAGCTTCAAGCAGAAACACATATTCCTGTAGTCTCACAGACGTTAGGGAAAGTATACATCTGAAATATTTTATTGATACATTTACCAATAAGGTCTGCACAAGGTGCTGGGATAATAGGTGTGATAAATTATTTTTCAGATGGTCTCAAGAAATGTTACAAGAGCAAACTCTTGCTGAATTGAGGAAGTCAAAAAGTTTTGACGTTTCTTGTATTCCTGGATGGGATAAAACTCAGTTGTTTTTCTTGATCCCCTGCAGTTCTCTGTTGCTTCCAGAGGAGGTGATTTGTATCACAGAAAGAGTGGTTTGTATCATTGGAACCTCTCCACTTTCCATTGTGGCCTGAGAGTTCCAGCTCACAGAAGAGCCATTGGATAGCATCTGGTCCACGAACAAGCATTTAGCCTTGAGCAAGCCTTGTTCCTAGAAGTGACATATGAAATCCATAATGTTAGGAGTTTCCAGGACAAGTGGTTCCACATATACCCAATTTGCCTCTTAAACATGATGCAGCTGAAGTGATGCTTGATCTCTGATGAAGATTTCAAGCAAGAAAACTAAAAGGGTCTGTTAAACAATTGGACTGACAATTAATGACTGAAAATTTACTTATTTATGCTGAAGAAGACTGGGCATTCTCACAGTAAAGGTGCACAGCATTTGGAACAGAAACTATTCTGATAGATAAGATGCTGCAAGATGTTTGTTAGTTATGTACTTTTTGTGAGGGGGGAAGCTTTCTACTTTGGTATTTAAAAAAAAAAACTTAAAAATAGGGCAGCCCTTCTGTTTTATGATTGCATGTGTAGGAATGGGTGAGGAATTAATTAGTTCATAAGGAAAAACCCATTAATTTCAAATAAATTGAGAATTGCAGCAAGAAGAGAGTGAACATTTGAAAACAGGAATGTTGGAAAGACAAAGGAAAACAGAACGATTGACCTCCCTTTGAGTTGGGTCAAGCTTTCTTTGAGATGGATCAAACTCAAAATGGGGCTGCTGCCCACCTCCTTTGGACCAACATGCCTCCTGCTACTCTTCTCCCTTGCCTTGGGGAGGAGGTGGCAGGAAGTGGAAAGCAGGAAAGCAGGACAGGAAAGGTTAGGTGAGAAAATTATACACTATGGGGATCATTTCCTGTCAGATCATCAGTCTTGACTGCCATCATCTCCTGCCTGGGGCCATATGACTTGTCCAGAACATGTCATTTGCCCAGTTTATTTTTGGAGAGAACAAGTATTTACTGTTCCTAAACATCTGGACTCTGAGATGGCTCAACCTATCTGGTTCTGCTCCATAGACTTTATAGACATAGTAAGGCAATATAATTCTGCTCTGCTGAAACTCCAGCTAGAATTGCTTCCTCAATTCACTGCCTAGCTAGGGATGGTGTTTACTAGCCTCTTGATGGATCAGAAGATGTGAGCTGGAGATTGATAGTAGCCCCTGATTGCCCTGCTACAATACAGCATAATGGCCCCATTGCCTCTATTTCTTTGCAATTTGAATGGCAGTCTGTATCTGAAGAGCAATTCTCTGGTGAGGAGGGGCTGGCAAAGAGGTGAATATGGCTAGCAAAGACCCAATCCCCCACACACCACAGTGCTCCTCAGATGTACTAAGGAACAGGTTTTTTAAATCTACTGTGTTCCTAGATAGGAGAGTGAAACTGCTCTCTCCTGGGATTGAAACATTAATCCTTATCTCAGGAAGATAACTCTCCAAGTAATAAAGAGTTTAGCACAGTCATGGATGGTCCAGTCTATAGGGATTGGAGTAGTTGGCTTGTCTTTCCTATTTCAGTGTGTCTCTAGTAAGGAAGTGTTTTGTAGATTGTACAATTCAGAGACTCCATCCTATCATACGGATGGTCTACCTTAACCTAGGTGGATATATTTTCAGTTTAATGAAGGAGTCTGACTGGATCATAGGATCACAGCTAGAGTTGGGGTAATCTGGAGGTGCAGTTGGCATAACTCTGATCCAGCCAGGTAGTTGCTGTATTTTTTTAACCTATCTCTGTCTTGACCCGGGAGTACAGATAGCCCCTTCCTGTATCGTGCGTTGCTTTCCTCCTGCAGTATAGCGAGGGGTAACTATAAAACCCCAAGGGTTGAAGTCTCCAATCCAGCAAGTGAGAAAGCATTGACTAACCCTTTCAGCATCAGAGTTTTTCAGGGAGCAAGACAGGTAGCAGAAAACAATAAGAAAACTATACATAAAGATCAGCACAGGTACCTGGAGAAAGCAGTGAATGTGAGAGATTGTACTAGATTGCTCCAGTTATTGCCAGAATATAATAATATATTGGAATGTGTTGGATCCTAATATATTTCTCTTAGCCCACTATTGGAATCATTTTCCACTTTTGGTTTTGAGACAGTTCCTTGCTATGTCCCTTTTGAGGGTTGCCAGAGAATTCCACAATGGACTGAAATCAGCCATATTTCTGATTTCAGACATGCTTTCCCAACTTTGAGATTATGGATTGGTTTTTTCCACTGTTATTTTGTGCATTTTTGTGCAAACTGAGTTGCACAAAAAATATACAAAATATAAAACATGGATCAAAACTGTGTAAATTCTTCCATTCAATACTGTGTAAAAATACACTTTATGGGGATTTGTGCATGAATTACAGGTCTGTAAATTGTCAGACAGTGACACAAAAGTCATCCCAAAATCTGCAATCACTATCAGAGCAGCTTTCTTTACATTTATACATCATTTCCCTTTTTACTGTAACTGGAAGCCTTAGAACCAGCCCAGCTTCTAAGATGGATGGTCCCAAGCCTAGTCTGAGAGAACCTACTCATTTAGAAATTGTTCAGTTCCTTCTTCCTTAATTTGATGTGTTAGAAGCTAGCAGCTCTTGTGACAGACTTTTGCTATATTACTTTATTGTCATGCAAATCCTGGCTTTATAGGAAGCACTATGATTGTAATTGCAAGGTTATGATTTTGTTTCACTGTTTCACTTATTCATGATTTTATACTTCTTATATAGGGACTAGACTGGTTAATTTTAACATAAAGATCAGTCAGTATCTAATTTGCATATTAAATTGAATGCATTAAATGTAATTTTAATGCCTTTCTTATGAATCTGGCATGCATAAAATTACTGTTCATGTATGTTTCAACTGTTGTGAAATATTTGTGTTCAGAATTTGTCCTTAGCCTCAGATATAAAGAGGAAAAAACTAAGGCTGTGCCTTGTATTTATGTTAATTAAAAACTCTTCCAAAAGATTTCTTCTTCTGCCTATTTCCAGACAGTCATTTTTTTAAAAACTATTTACAGCACAAGCCTATGCATCTTTGCCCAGATGTAAGTTACATTTGATGGAACGTCAACTCATTTAACTGTGGTCGAGCTGCAGACATAAAAACCCCTGGCCTAACTATGGCCTAAAAATCACTAACTATAGAAGTACCAGGAATTCCTTTACACCTAAGTTTCTGTACTCATTTACTAGGAGAAGTAGGGCAAACACTATGTTAAATAGGAATCTGTCCACATCATGAATATGAAAACCAAAAAAGAAACAAGTAGTATAGAAAGAAAGTATGAGAAGAGCTTATACAAATTTCAGTGTGTGGATAGAAAAAGGTATTTTCTTTTGTCTCCCTAGATTGGGGACATGAATGGCTGGTACCTGACAGATGTACTTGGTCGTGCAAGAATTATGCCTCAGCAGGACAGCTTTGATGGACCTCAGCAACTTAGCATCAACAACATGGCTGCAAGAAGTGTTTTTCAACAGATGTATTATTGGAGTGCACCCAGCCCTTATTTGGGCAACAAAGTAAGTGCAGATGGTCCTTGCATGGGTGTTAATTTGATTTTTTTAATACAAAAAGATGAAATAATTATATATTTTTGGGTTCCCATTTGTCAGATTTTTGATATTTCAGCAAAATTACAAGCTGAAAGCAATTTGCATAGACATTCCGAGAATCCTGGTGGCATACAACACAAAGGCTAAGGAGATGAAGCAAAATGCTTCCACTCTTGCAGCCTCCTGACAGTTTTCTTAATGGTTTCTTGTTAGGAAAGCTCAGGTAATTTGCAATATTATTTCCAAAATGAAATGGCTGGTGGTTTGCCTTGAATAGAAAAACATGCATTTCTTACCAGTTGTATTTATCTCACATACCTCTCCTGCAAATTTTGCTGGTCTGTACCCACTTAATTTACACAGATGCTGACAGAATGTTGAGTTAGTAATCTAGAAAATGTGTGAATGCAGGAAGTTTTACACTACAGTTCCACAGATGAGGAACTACTAGAATGTTTACAGGTTTTATTGCATTGTTTAATCCCACACAGTTATTTACAAGCTAGAATGTCTTTTCAAGTCTTAGATCTTGTTGATGTATGTCATTTCCTAACCACTCTACAATGTTAGCTTAGGTGGTCAACTAATCAAATTGGCTATATGGTACTGTACTGTAATAGGTTTATAATGACACTGGAGGACTTCCATTGACATCACTAGAGGACTTCCGGAAGTTATACTTTCGGATACGTGACAGTGCAGAAGTGCACCTGTGTTGTTTGTCTGATGGGTTCTTCCTCATATGGCGTTACTGTTAGGATGGTGAGACCTGTGTTATGCTTTGCTAGACTCACCTCTTATTTATTACAGTAAAGTACACAAAAGCACGTTTGCATCTTTGAAAACTTGCAATTTGAAGGTTTGTATGTAGGGGACTTTTCTGTAGCTTGTTTGAAACTCTAGGAATATCTCCCAAGGTAGTTTCTCAAGGCTTCTCTGCTATAACTTTTTCATATTGGCTAGAAATCAGTATGACAGAAGGTAAGAAAGCAAGTAAAGATTAAGCTGCATCTTCTCCCAAGAATATGGACATCTGGTTCAGAGCTATCAGTTGCTAAAGAGTTTAGTGTGAGCAAGATTTCATTTGTTTGATACAATAGGTAATTAATGTCTCCTGTGCTTATGAAAGATCCTGTGCAGTTTTTTTTTTCTCCTACACAGGGAGCAAATTAGTGGAAAGAACACAAGTAGTTTGTTTGACATGGAAGGCATTTTCCCCCCTCTTGTAATTTGGAAAAATTTTAGTTTACTGTCAGACTCTCTGTATGAATGAAACAATTTGCCTTAATAACTGAACCATATAAATTTTTGATACTACAGTAATACTGAAAGCAATCACAAATTACCATAGTACATCTTAACTGTCATTTTGTAGCATGTAAATTATAGCCATGATGACATACTTAGCCAAGGTGATTTAGTGTATTGCGATGGAAATGGAATATTGCAGGTTATTATTTGTAAACTCAATAAAACATTTCTCTAAATAGTTGAAACTGGATTAAACCAGCCTTTCTAGATAATGTTTGCTTGCAGTGCTACAAATACAGTAATCCCCATTGTAGGTGTGATTTTCTGGGATTTATTGCCTAAGATAGCACAAAGTAATATACAGTAGATGGAAACCTTGCTGTCTATTTTTTCATTTACCTTCTTGTGTTTATTGCCATACCTTCTTCAGTGAGATGTGCCAAATCTTTACATTTTATTCCTACTAATTTGCTCATTCATTCATTTTATTTCAGGTATCTGGGGTACAGTCCATCTCCCACTGATTTTTCCTCTTAGTTTATTTGTTTATCAATAATATCCTGCCTTTCAGCTGAAAGACAGCATACAACAGATGTTAATTATACACAAACCCCAAACCTCACATCAACACACACAACTTCATTTATCTGGCACTATGGCAGCATGATCTTTGATCATACCAGGATGGTTCCCAGGCATGATCCAGAGAGTCCAGTTTTTCTGATGCGTTTCTTGATTTCCCCCATTTTCTTCTATTTTGCTTCCTGTGGCAAGTGGATTTTGGACTAAGGAGTTAGTTCAACAAGTCACTTACAATGTAGGGGGGTGGGGAGAGTGAGAGAATGACTTATCTGTCTTGCTGAAGTCATAAATGTTTGGAAATCTAGATACTTAAAACTTTTAGGCATCACAGCTGGGAATCTTTTTAGCATATAAAGGAATGGCCAGTATGCCATCTTTGGTAATCTGTGAGTTTTACTGGGCTACTCATTCCAGTAATACTTTGAATGTAAGTAACTAAGCTCATGCATCAGTTACTTACATTCCAGTTCAGTTACAACTGAGCTCATGCTTGAATTTTAGAAACTTCCAAGCATTTAACCTTTCATGTAGACCTAGCAAAAAATTTTTAATTTCCATCCATTTGTTTCTTCATACTTCTCTATTTCATAAATATTTTCTTATCTTTCTGAGTGCTGTTTTCTCCAGGAAAAAAGTGTCTGTATCTAAGCAATCAATCAGGTTTGAATCCACAGGTTCCAAAAAGCAAAACAAAGCAATGCAGACAAACCTAGCTGTTGTGCAGCATGATTTTGTACATAGGATTTAATTGGCATTACTGTGATGCCTTGGTTCAAGGATGTATTTTAGTTGTGAAAGACATGGCCTGTGAAGCCATGAAGATGGTAAGGCTCCTAGAGTGCCCAAGAAGCACAAGAGTCATGGAATGTTCATTTTGTCCTTGATTAAAGAAGAATGCTCCTCATGACCAAGGGAAAACATGCAAATACTTGCCTGATTGCTATGCCATCATCCATCTGACAAACCCACAAGGGTTCCTTTGATTGGGCCTGGCAAAACCTCCAGCAAAAATGGTGCTAATGAGAAGCATCTCCATCTCCCAGGTTAATCTCGTCCGGATACCCTTGGTGATATCTTTTGTCTGACATACTATACTGCGCTGCTTTATATAGCCAGCTAGATGCTAAATTAATCAAGGTGCAAGGATTGTATCAGAACCAAACTATTGTTCCCTTTGTTTTCACTATTCCTGGTCTGAGCCACTTTGAATCTACAGCTTCTTCAGGGTTTGGGCAGGCGGTGCTCATACTTTGTACTTGAGCATCCTTTGGTGAGTCTCAGCTCCAAGGATAATTTCAGGGTCCAAATGTCCATAGGGACATTCACTATGATTCTCCTAGCACAATTCAGTGCTCTGTTGTGATGCTGCAGCACTACATTTCCAGGGCCAGGGATGCCCTGCCCTCCTGCCTAGTTTTCCCTAGTAGATCCACATACCTTGATGTGCTCCACAGAGAGAGCTTTATTCTTGCTAAAGCACCCCACTGAGTCCAGAGCTAGGTTCACGCATGACATGCTCCATCCAGCTATTTCAGTGCCTCGGAGGTAACTAAGATGCATGTGTGAATTGTCTAAATATGACATTTATCCTGCAGGAAGTGTAGAACACTAAGAAGCTGACACCAAAAAGGATCAAGTAGAATGGAAATCTTTGGATTGCAGTGGAAACTCTAACAGCCCCAGCAATGAGGCTTCCAATCCAAATCTGGTTTCAGTCAACATTGTGGTGCCCCTTAGCTTCTGTTTTGTATCGCTATCCTTTTCCATCAAAGAGCCATTTTTAGTTTCTGAACAACAGGTTATTCAGGCATACAGTAAGTGGCTTGCCATCATTATTGTCCCATGTTTGAACTTGTTACTAAAGCTGAGAAAGCTGAAGGTGGTCTGTGCCTACAGCGTTAGTCTTCCTTTTTTGCAATCAGCCAGGAAGTGTTTGGGTTCTTCTCCCTCTAAACTCATGCACTTATATCTGTTCCTGCTTCATTTTTTCTCTTTCTCCTAAATCTGTCCATTTCTGCACAACCATTATCACTAGCAGTCAGGATACCTTGCTCAAACAGCCTCCTGATCCCGGGCTTTGCCATTTCCATTGCAGTATCTTTCCTTCTGTACACTTATTTCCCTAATCATCATCTTTTTTTCTATTTTTTTCTGGCTAAGCTTGTAAAAATCGGTATACTGGCCCATGTGCTAGTGGGTGAACAAATGAACTAAGCCATTTTTTCTTCTGTAATACATTTGTGTCCAAGTATGTTTGTTTCTTGGTGAATCCAGTTTTTACACTGCAGTTCTGTGACCAGCAAAAAATGCACTGTGTCCCTAAGCATGTACTGCTATTTTACGGAGGCTTCCAGGAACATATATAAGGAAGTTTAAATATTCAGAAGGCCAGCCCAAGACATGCCTGAGGCATAGCAAGAAATGCTAAAGCAACATCCCCAAAGCAAGACAAATTAGTTTAGAACTAATCTGAACATTAGTTTAGAACATGGAACAGGCAACTCTCCCTATTGCTGGGAGTGAACATGCACATGAAATAGCTAATAATTGTCACTTTTTCATAAGACCCAAAAGCTGCTGCCTGAGGTAGCTGCTTCATTCTGCCTCATGATGGGACTGGCTATAAGAATGCGCACCTGTCTTCCAATTTAGATCTGCACACCTGTCTTTCTAGAGTACCAGTATATCTATAGCAAGCACACCTGCTACACAAACGTAACAATGTCCTCAACACAGGGCATTTTATGTTACATTTTGCTTAGAAATATAGAGAGTGCTGTAGCAGCTACCAACAGGTATTTTAAAAACAGGATAAAGTGGGGGAGCTGACTGTGTTTTTTATTACACCGGAGTCCTACTGTGATAGAATGTTTCCCAGATGATGGTGGTTTTGGTTGTTGTTATAAAGACACTTTCCTTGCAGGTGCAGAACGTGATCTTGAAAAACATCTTCGTTAAAATGATTTAAAAATCCCGAAACTTGCACAAGCCATGGGGTAAGAGTGTAGGCTCATGTTTCAGTCTACTCCACAACCACCCTTTCCCATTTCCTTTCACTTTTCCTAAGGAAGATTGTCTCTGGCAGGGCAATTAAAGGCACTAATTGGATTAAAAGGAAGTAAGGCAAACTTTTTCAGCCAGACTGGAGGATATTCTGCAGTAATCGAATGCTGAGTACCTCTGAGACACTGTAGATTGAGCAGACATGCGGATACCAATCAGAAATCCATCCACCTGTCTCATGGGAGAGGCCTACTGTTTGGACAGCATGAGAAATGTGTATGTATGTGTGAGTGTGGATATCGCCAATGCAAACAAGGAATGCTCAGGCAGGACCATTAAGAAGGAAAAGAAAATAATGTTTCACCCAGAACTACTTGAAATTTATTCAGGAGGGTAAAACAATCATCTGTGTCTATTCATGCAGGCCATCCGTTCTTGTTGCTGTCACTCCAGAGTTGTGAGGTAATGGCCCCGTGATTCAGCGAAACTGCTGAAGTGTGTACTTGAGCTTCAGTTTGAGAGATGGGTTCATTTATCATCATAATAAGCTATTACCACTGATAGATCACAACTCATTGAGGAGACAGTCAGTCTAATTGGCTCAACTCTGTCAGCTTTCAGTTTGCCTCAAGGAGATGAGCGGTACTTTGCAGGTAATATTCAATGGCCCAACAAGCTGCTTGCTTTAATAATTCACCACATTTCAAATTGAGGGGGGGAGATTAGCCTGTATGGCTCCTTTCTTCAATCTGATGATAGTTTGGCCTTTGCCTCCCACTTTTTTCCTCTTCTCTGGCCTGGGAAACAAAATTGAAGTTTTTAGAAAAACTTAGTGCAGCTCTTGCCTTCCAGCAATCTGCTGCATTTTCCCTTAAATCTCCTGCTCATGTATGTTTCCTTTCTAAAGTCATTAGCCTGAGCTTCTCTGGAATATGTGGTCTTCATTCACATCGCATTCTTTTCTTGAACTGCCAGGCATGAGAGTGAAAGTTAATGGGATTCTCTTAACAAAATGTTGTAGCCTAGATTGCATTCTAGAGATTAATCGCACATGCTATAGACTGATCCAGACATCTTTAGCTATAAAGTAATGAAACATATGAGAAGATAAAGCTCTCCAAGGAGTTAAAGGCCACTTTACACTCTTAGTTGGATTTTAGGCAATCATGTCAAACAGTGAATCACTCCTGCTATTTAGAAGCCTTCTATCCTAGCTTTTAATTTTTCCCCACAGTGTTTTTCAATTTAAATCTCAACGGCCACTTCTTGTTTGTCTGATATTGCATTTTGGACCGTAGGCAGCCACTTAAGAAAACTTAGTTTTTTCCCCAGGACTTTGTAGAATCTTATTCCTCTTAAGTCATGTTTTGCAGGGCTATCTGGTCAACTATCCTGCAAAAGAATTTACATTAATAAGTATGTTGCAGTGGGCATCTGTTACTGATGCTGCTCTGTGCCATCGTGACCAATATATGTCAACCCTATGAATTAATGTCTTCCAAAATGCCCTGTTCTTGACAGCCATGCTTAGCTCTGGTAAACTCAACTTC
Source organism: Varanus komodoensis (assembly GCF_004798865.1). Lineage (NCBI taxonomy): Eukaryota > Metazoa > Chordata > Lepidosauria > Squamata > Varanidae > Varanus > Varanus komodoensis. The sequence continues at coordinate 48,594,181 of NW_025335268.1, read as the reverse complement.
CGTGTTACTTATTGTTGATCTGAAAGCTCAATATTGGGGAGTTTTTCTGTTCCATCGCATAATATAAACGTAAGAGTAGCCTTGCAATGACCAGTTCTGAATCTATTTCAGTTCTGCTGGAAGGAGATAAAGAGTTTCACTGAGATCCTTTTATTTTCTATTTTTTAGAATCAAAGGTGCCAGGGATTGACCTGGGGCTTTCTGTATAGCACCCTGGCTGTGATAGACGTTGCTTGTATGGGATAGAAAGAACTGGCATCATCACTAGAAATGCTGTGGTGCTACAAAGGAAGCATGGGGCATGTTTGCTCAGCTTCATGAAAGCCTGCAGCTGCTGAGTGAGTGGTATGGCGTATCTGTGTGGATCACTCCACGTCCCTTGCCCATGCTGGGCTCTGCCAGCCACTCAGCAGCTTTGCGCCTCTGCCATGCTGAGTTGGCACCTCTATTTCATGGTGTCCTCCAATAAAAAGGACAAGCTTCCCTCACCCGTGAACCCATGGCATCTCCGGCACCCTGCACCTCAGACTTCTGCCACACACAGACCCTCTTTCACTTTCATTATTATCTCCTTGACCATGAATGCTATAGCTGAGCTCTTGCTACTCAAGGTATTCCAAAATTGTTAATGTTTAGTTCTTTTCAGGAAAATACTTCTTTCAGAGGAATCATTTTGAGGGAAATGTCAAACATTTTCTTTGGAAAAAAATGACACCTCCAAATTTAAAATGGTGGTTTTTTTGCAATATGCTTTTCATATAGTTCTACAATCTGCATCATAATTGCAGTATCTTATGTTCACAGGAAAGTATACTCTGAGCTATTTTACGAAGCTATTCTACCGCTTTCGTGTCATTAAATGCACACTGCAAACTGTGGCAGACATTATGGATCCTCAGAATTCAAAAAGGTCTGCAGTTGCCGCTGCTTCCAAGGTCTCCATGGCTGACACCTTTTCCCATAAATAATAGAATGTGAAACCATGAAACCAATAAGGTTTTGTGTAGGAAGCACCATTATGGAATATGCAATGAACAGAGTAGTTAATTGCACCAGTAATGTGTGACAGAGTTACATCAAGACTACAAACCAAGGAAAATATAGATTCTATATTATTGTGTAATTATGATCTCATGTCACGTGCTTTTACTGGTACATAAAACTGGTACTGGTTTTTTATATGCTCCATTTCCAAATGAACATAGCAAACATTGTAAAAGTGGAAATATAAAGGACAAAATTAAGATTAGGCTTTTGCAGTTAACAAGAGTGAGCACAAAAGCATTCTGCCCTATTTGTTGCTGCCCTGAAGTGACACTGGTGTTTCATTTTTATGTTTTTACTTAGCAGCTCACAATTTTGCAGAGAATTCCTCTTTGCTGAAGCTTTGTCATTTGCTAGATGTTCAGAATCAAAAAGTCAGTGAGGATTTTTTTGGAGCTTCACATTAATTGCTGCATAATTTTGTGTTTGCAATTTAGAGGGATGGCCTTTTTATTTCATTCTTTAAAATGTTAATTTGTGTGTGTTAACATTTTATTAAACTTCCCTTACACTGATATAAATGTTCTAAGGACATAAACAAGAACATGCTGTGGCATTTAGACAGATGAAGGGAAGGTTTGCTTTGCCAGTATTGGTTATGCTTTATAATATACACTTTGGGAACGAATATGCTCTCTGTTTATGTATTATTTTAAATAGATCAATAAAGCAGTAGAAAAAAGTGAGCATTATTTTATCAATTCTGTACTCTCTGATCTGTTCAGGGAACAGAAATGATAGGGAGGATAGAAAAAATGGAAATATGAGTAGGGAGGAATGGACAGAGGCCGGAGAAATTGAAAGAGCCAACAACAGCAACAGCTAAAGGAGTCAACAAAATAAACTTTCCATTGGCCTGTGCCCATTGGCCTCTCAGCATATAGACAGCCATATTTTACCTAAGGGTAATTAATGGAAAGGAATCATGGAACATGGGTGGGAAAGGGTTTGTGCTGCAAGTTTGCACTGTCCCACCATCCCAAAAGGTAATGCTTAGACCTTGACTGTTAGGATATGCAGAGCAATCTGCAGCATTCTGTGGGGGGTCTAGTTTACCTTGCAAGTCCTTGCAGGATTAGCATAGGACCCATAGGTGCTTACAGGATTAGGGCCAGTCCAAGCATGCAGAGCAACTGGAAGCCACAGGAAGGTATATTAAAGGCTTCCCAACCCCATTCACCTTGGCTACAGCAATATGAGTACTTTTAGTGGCTGCCATCAGTCCTGCAATGCCCTTGTTGGTGTCTTGATCTTTGCCTGCTCCTGCCTTTGCTTCTGTTTCGTATCTATGGTGTCTGACCCTGGTGTTCTAGTTCAAAAGACCAGCCACTTATGACCTAGAGCTGATGCTGATTGTGTGATCCCTGTATGTAGCTGAACATTCACAAAACCTGGTGTGTCTAAAAAATCTAGCCCTTGCTTGTAACAAAAAAAAAAATTGTCTTTCTTAGCATTTTAACTGTGTGTGCCTCACTTTTATTATTTGGAATTGACTTTCATTCCCAATACCTTTTAAAAGATCAATCGAGAACACTAGCAGTAGCATCAGCAGCAGAAGTGGCACATATTGAAGAAAGCTTATCATTGTTGACTTACACAGGCTGGTTACCAGGGTGATTTAATTTCAGCTGAAGCAGTTTAGATCATGATGCGAATGAAAAGTAAAAAAAAAAGTTTGATTCATCTCACCAATTAAAATTAAAATTTAAGCTTTAAAAACCACCACCAAACCTTATTCCCATGGTTGTCATGTAATAGAAAGATGCCATATCATATTTTCTGTTTCATTCATCTTCCAGTTATCTGTTTGGTCCTAAGTTTTCCATCCAAGTATTAAAGGACCAACTCTCTAACTTCTGTATGGTCAAGCTCAAATCATCATCTCGTGGGACAAACTTTGAGAATGCACTGCATTTATTTTCTATAAACAGAGAAGCAGGGCGAGTCAGAAGAGGCCTCCCGGGCCGTCTGGTCTGACTCCCGGCTCCAGCCAGCTCCACTCATGACATGCCCACCATGTGCATGTCATAATCCTGTTTCTTGTTAACCATGTTTTTGACACGGTTAAGGGTGCAAGCTTCATAGCTTTTACGTTGTCAGGGGTCATCTCATATCGGAATATGTGTGGTCCAAATCATTGTTTTCTCCCCAGATCACTCTACCCCATTCACTGTGTGACTACAGATGTTATCTATGCAATCCCGTGAAATCTCTATAGCCACTTGCAAATTTTCCATTCATTCTTTCACCTCAGCTGCAGAACACTTCCCTTTTTACTTTCCTTCCCTCTTTGTGCTGCCTGCCTATCCATAACCTAAATCACAGGTATACTTGTTCCTATGAACGGATGTGTAACTGCAGCTTCGCTGCTGGCCACTTCACAGCAAAGAGGCTGCACAGCTGCAGTTCTCCTGCTGTTACAAGTGTCACATTTCCTCCAATTCCGTTTCAGCCATTGCAAGAGCTGTTACAGGAGATGCCGGGGGTACAAACACGTGTCAGGAAATGATCATGCTTGCCTCAAAGAACAGACAAGATACACCATATTGGCACTAATGGGAATGTTATTTTAAAGCTAATTGCAGTGTGTGTGTAAGATATAAATTGGGATTTTGGATGTGGAGAGGAGTGTTAAACCATTTTTTCCAGGTGTTCTGCTGTCCTGATAAAATTAACTTCCTATGATATAGTCTAATACCACATTTAGTATCACATGTACTTGGCCCTAAGGGTCTTTCCTACAGTACAGTTCCATAATTAGGTGATTAGTCCAACACTGTGAATTGCATTTTTTCAGGTGTGTAGAATCAAAAGAATTACATGTTTCAATCTAGTTCAAGCACTGAAAGTTTTTGAATAGAGAGACTTGCAATTTAAAAAAATGAAAACCAAAAGACCTAAACTATCTGATTCTACAGCTTTATTAATGTTTTCGCTTTGGGACTTGGGGAAACTGAGATGACTCTAGGTTTTCAATTTGAGGTCTAATAGTCAAGTCCTATTTATGTGAGCCAACAGGAGATACTGAGCATGTGGATATCCTCTGTGTGCGAAGACAGTCTTCTGTGTGACCCTAAGCCTGAGCACACATAGGCTGTCTTGGAGATGGTAGGATCTGCCACCATGATCCTGTGATCTCTTGAAATACATATTGGCTGCATGGCCAGGGCTTTTCTCCAGTGGTTCATGCTGGCACACAGTGCTCATTTATCATGGCAAATACAAACATTGAAACATACTGGTAGTTTGTTGTTATACTGAATTTGTTATTTGCTATTATACTGAATTTGTCTCAGCGTGTTTGCTTGATTTAAGATATAAGTAGAAATAATAGAATTTCAGCAAAGGTTCTATTAGTACATACATGCTTGCGGCATTATGTGTTTTAGTTATGTGGCCGAGGTATTTCATTTCTTAGTGTCCATTACTTACGTTTTTGTCTTTAAGTTTATTTTAAACTGTTATTTTAATTGGAGTAATGGAAAAACATTGTTTAATCTGTTATGCTAGCCTACATTGGTTTATGCTAGTCTTTGACCATAATACATAAATAAATAGTTTGAGAGATGGCAGCAGCATTTGGAGATAATGCTTTTGCTTTTATTTGTTTACGCATTAGCGTCCAACAGAACTGCATCTTTCTGAAAAATATTGACATGTAAAGTAGAGATTGCTGAGGCACATGGTAAAAATAAGTAAAATGTCTGCATAATTTGGAATATGGCAGCAATCATGTTTTATGATTGAGAGATAATCTCCGAGCATCTGACATTAACTGTGAGACTACAAGATGAAGATTTGCAAATCTAGAGACACATTAATAATTTAGGATGATCGATCTTGGCATTTCAGCTTTCATTTATTGATCACATTAGTTACATTGCTTCATGTTTTTCTGTGTCATTTATATCCTGTAATTTATTTGGTATTTGTGTTTTCCACAAACAAAAGTTCATTAACAGTTCCATCCAGAAAAGCTCAACTGTGCTAGTCAGAGGAACGGTGGACATGTGTGAGCTTGTGTCGTACATAATACATGGAATTGTTCTGTGTGACGTACTGAGACACTTTGGTTAATTTGAGCAACAGTTTTCTTACGTGTACTATTTTAAAGTATGACTCACTGGACAATTAAAGACAATGTTTAGCATTGAAAGAATGACAAGAGAAATGAAATTATACTTCTTTAATAAATAACGGATGTATCCATTATCTTGTGTTCCTATACTCTTACTATTTCCTATAGACTTCCCTTAAAATGCGATCTTCTTGACTTGAATCAACCTTTAGCCTCCATAACTAACATTCCGTTGCATTTGTGATGATTCCAGCCTTTAGTTATACTGGGTCAAAAGTGTCTTTCACACTTGGGACAGAATCTGACAGAGTGTTTGTGCTCCTGCCAGTTCTCTTCTGCCTCACGTTTTCTGTTACACCAGCAGGAATGCTGATTGTTTTTTGTCGTGGTCTCTGTGTGTCACACATGTGAGTGCCGCGCCTGTGCGGTGCCTGTATTCTGGAATCATTTCTGGAAAGATGCAGGTTAGGGCAACTTGTAGAGGAGAGTTTGCCAGCCTGCTTCCCACCATATATAAGCATGAGGAAGCACTAAATAGCCCTTTCAAAAGTGGTGTCTCCCATCCCACCACTTGCATAAATGAACTGTTAAGGCAGAAAGGAATTAAGAGGTGTGTTGGTGTCCCATCAGAATATGCACATGGTGTCCTATAGAACTTTCTCATGTCCAAATACACATTCATTGCACAAGTAATAAGGTAAGACCCAGACAGATTTTTGCAATTTATTTAGACATACTGTCTGCCTAGATTTATTGAATGCGATGTTCTTCTTGTAATTTTTCTACTGATTCTTTCTGTTGATCTTACAAAAATGAGAAGTCTGATGCTTCCAGTGTTCATTTAACAATCTGTCTGTTTATTGAAAAAGGTTTTGTCTTGCTTTTATTAATGATAAAAGTTAGAGTTGTCTTGAAATAACAGACCCACAAGTAGCTGCATCATTACATGCCCTTCCACTTGGCAAATGGAATGATTGCATATTCAGAGCACCTAAAGGAAATGGAAAAAGCAAAAGCAAAAATAAAAACCTTGACATGCGAGCCCTTGCAATCCTAATCCAGTTTCCTGAGAGTAAGCCCCACTGAACCCATTTGGAATTAGTAGAAATACATAGGATTGTGCTATAAGGGATGTGCATCTCAAAGTACTGCAAAAGCTAGAGATCAAAACATTCTAAGGAGAAATCAATACACCTCAGTATGCACATGTGTCTTATCTTCTCTGATCAGGAAACTGAGTGACTGCACCTGCAATTTCTGCCATTCTGCAGTAGTCATCCCCAGGTATGACTGCATTAGCCAATAATTTGAGGCTTCAAAGCTTAAATGGTGGTTTCTAGTGTTCAGAAGGAGCTGCAGCCTCTGAACAATTTCAGATTGTGAAGACATTTTTGGACACCACTGCCACAAGAGAAATCCAGGTGCACCCCTCCAGTCCACATTGCACACTTAATTGACCCAGCTTTGAAATATATCTGTAGTATGCAAACTACGATGAGTATGGAATTCCACTGAAGACATTTTAATGGGAACAGCTCATTATCAAACTCTTGCGTCTGAAAAAAGCTTCACTAGTCACCTATCTGCTTCCAAGCCTAGCCGATTTTTTACAGCCCTGAAGGGCTTGGGAACCAGATACCATAAGGTGTGCGTTGGATAAGAATTTATCAGGTTTGCACAGGGCAGCCATCGCTCATGCAAAGCTGACCTTGAATATTGAAAGCTCTGTACGATTTATCTGTCTAGGCTAGGATTCAACAGCCAGGGTTCAGCAAGCATAAGATAACTTTAATTTCTAGGGCTAATGCATAACTATTGTGACTTAATTATTCTATTTTCTCAATGCAGTTCATAAACAGTCCAAACCTTTGGGGAAGTAAATATATGTAATTAACTCTTTTCTTGTGTCAGTGTACTGTCAATTCACAAAGAGAAAATAGTGACTTATTAAGTGTCCCAAATGAAGCAAAACACTTTCAAGGAGTTATTTCAAATGGGTAGGGGGCAGGGAGAGACATAAAAGCAAGTTATAAGCAATTTATGTAAATTCTACACTATTCTTAATATTTTGTTTAATTGTTAGGAGTAGAAAGCACGTACAGGTGCTTTAATTTATGCAGTAAGTTTCAGAGAACAGCTGATGTTGACATAAATCTAATAAATGTATTTGATTTTGTTTGGCCAGCTTTATCTTATGATTTAAATATTTGATTTAATTATATTTAATCTATTGTTATTTCAAGTGCTCCCCAAGGGCAGAAAATCCATCCAAATTACACCATGTTGCTTCTTGATACATTTTTTTTATCAGAGCTGGGTAGAAATTTCGACAGAGCATGCAACCTTTCATTCTAGACTAATTTGAAATAACCACCACACTGTTTCCCATGCTCTTAGGGCCTATTTATTTAATCAGTTATTGAGAGATAACCCACAAAATCATTTTGACCTGTAATTTGTTTACCCACTCAAATGGTGATTCACCGGTTAAATGAGGTTGAAAGAGAGTCAACAGAGGCTCTTTATTCACTTCTCTTTAGTTATCTGTATCCATAGTATTATCTCTGGGTAGATGGATTACACATGTCTGTAGACAAACTCAGCAGTGTATAAATGAGCTGAGATAGTGAGTAAAGGTGTGCAGCTAGACCATCTCAGAATATTTTTTTAATGAAGATAGGACTTGTTTCCAGATAGCCAGTTTGATTTTTTTATCACCTTTGATTCTTACTCAGTAATAAATTTTTAATCACTGGCTGCATTTAGACAACACACTGAACTACAGCTTAGCGAAATATGAATGAGTTTAGTCTATCCCGCATCCATAGCCACTTGGGTTTAGCCATAGCTTGTTGTTATCCAGCTTAATCCAGATTCTTGTTAGTTTCAACAAGCTAACTTCAAACTGAGATTTTTGAAGTTGGCTGGTATAAGATTAACTACAGTTTTCGGCTTGTAAGGAATATAATTTGTGCTTAATCAAAAGTCAAAATGAAAGCTCCTGAAGTTCTTGTGGTCATGCCAGAGTGAAAGGAGAGGGGAGGGCACAAACCCTGAGTAGAACAGGCAAGTTTGTTGACAAACTGAAAGTCAACAAGTTGCCTGTTCCAGATGGTATCCATCCTAAAGTTATCAAAGAACTTAAGCATGAAATTGCTGACCTTCTTACCAAAATATTTAACATGTCTCTAAAATTATACCTTGCACCAGAGGATGGGAAAATGGCCAATGTAATAACCATTTTTAAAAAGAGGGGAGGATCGGGAGAGAGGGATCTGGGAAATACAGGCCAGGTAGCTTAACATCTGTTCTGGATAACTTTCTTGATGGTAACATTAAAGATTGAATCAGTAACATAAAGGGACAACCCCTGCTAAAAAAGACAATCAGCAGGGCTTCTGCAAGGAGAAGTCCAGTCTCACTAACTTATTGGAGTTCTTTGAGAGTGTCAATAACCACACAAACAGGGGTAATCAGTAAAAATTAGACATCCAGAAAGCTTTGACAAAGTCCCTCACCAAAGGGTCCTGAGTAAAATAAACAGTCATGGAATTAAAAAAAATGGCAGAGGGTGGATCTGTGGGTCACTAACTAGTTAAAGAACAGAAGACAGAAGATAGGAATAAATGGCAACTTTCCCAATGGAGAGATGTAACCAGTGGAGTCCCACAGAGTTCTGGGTCATGATCAGTGCTTTTAAACCTATTCATAAATGATTTGGAATTAGGAGTCAGTAGTGAGTTGGCCAAGTTTATCGATGGCAATAAACTTTTTAGTGTGATTAAAAACCAAAAGGGACTGTGAAGGGCTTCAAAGGGATCTCTTTAAGCTGGGAAAATGGGCATCAGATTGCAAATGCAGATTGATATAAGCAAGTATATAAAGTAATGTATGTTGGGGCACAACATCCCGACTTCAAGTATTCACTGATGGGATCTGAGCCAGCAGTGACTGAGCAAGAAAAGGATCGCGGGGTAGTTGTGGACAGCTTGATGAAACTGTCAGTCCAGTGTTCAGCTGCTGTGAAGAAGGCAAACTCTATGCTGGGCATCATTAGGAATGGAATAGAAATTAGAACTGCCAGAATCCTACCTCCCTTATACAAAGCCTTGGTGCTACCACACTCAGAATTCGTGTTCAGTTCTGGTAACCTGACCTTAAAAAGGAGATGGTTGAGTTGGAAAACCTGCAGAGAAGGGCAACAAAAAATTATCAGGGGACTGGAGTAGCTCCCCTATGAACAACTGGGACTGTTCAGCTTAGAAAAAGGCGAGTAAGGGGAGATATGATAGAGGTGTTTCAAATGATGCATGTTGTGGGGAAAATAGAGAGGTAGAGATTTTTGACCTTCTCGGTTCTCCTTCTCTTGAACCGAGGGTCAGCTCATGAAGTTGATTGGTGAAAGGTTTCGGATAAGATAAAAGGAAAGATTTCTTCACACAGCTGTGGAATTTACTGCCATGAGAAGCAGAGATGGCCACCATTCTGGATGGCTTGAGAAAGGGATCGCACACATTTATGAGGAAGGAGGCTCTCAGTGGCTCCTTCACCAGAGGTTGACTGGCTGCATGCACCAGTTTCTGAGTTGCTTGGCCAGGAGGAGGTCTTGTACCCGTCCTGCTTGAGGGATCCTGTGGGCAGCTGGTTTGCCACTGTGTGCACAGAGTACACCTAGATGTGCCTTTGGTCTGATTCAGTATGGCTTTTCTTATGTTCTTATATCTCAGTAAACTATAATTTAGTATGCTGTCTCTATGCAGCCACTAATTCTGCTGAGCATTGTGTACCACCAATTAGCATACACTGGAAGGTTTAGGGAGAAAGTCCACTCTTTTAACAGGCATTTAATCATCGTAATGGTGAAGAAATAAGTGCTGTTTAATGCATGCTTAGTAATCACTAGTCTGTATCAAATTATCTTGAGTGTATAACTATAAACAATGTACAATGCTAGATGGTTTCAAGAAACATATAGTTGAACTAGGCAGCTCAAGAGCTGTATAATCTTTCCTGGTGTGATTTGTGACCCCAATTCTACCAGTTCTTGTTTTCATACAAGCCTGGCAGTCGTGAAACTGGATGTTCCACTTAATGTTGATCTAGTTTTTGTGATTAATGAAAACATCTGTTTGTCACTTACCAACTTTTATACTATCTGAAACTTTGCCAGATAAATGTGTACAACTAAAATAGCATTCCCCACTTTTCAAAGAGTCATTTCAATATAGTAGATGGGAGACACTGATATTGAGGAGGGGTCTTATTGTAGACAGGGCAAAGATCCCCACCCTCTACTTCTTGTTTTAACAGCTTACTCTCATGCAAATAGTAGCAGTTCACCATCAGTGGCAGTATAGAGAGCAAACTTAGGATGTGTAAAGAATCTAATGGGATCCCTCCAGTTCTGGTTTAGCAGCCCTGCGCTGGCACTAACTTGAGTTAAGACAGACTATGGACTTCCATCACTAAAACACTCTGAAATGTTCCATTTAAAAAAAAACCCTAAGCTTAAAAAAGCTAAAATCAACCTAAATTGGAAAATTGAAGTGGAAAATCACACTGTCTTCATGCAACAGCCATATGTTTTCAAATGCCAATTTGTGCAAAAAAAAAATACTGTAAATTTTCACGAATAGTGCTATTTGTGAAAATTTCCTTCTCTTTAAAAAAATACTCAGATGTGCAGCCCATCCTAAGAAGTAAATGTGTGAAAATAAAATCATCTTGGCCCACTTCTAATCATCATTTCAAAAGTGGACAGGAAGGTCATCAAGCTCAAATGAGCCAGACATAAAAGTGCTAGGATATTCTGAAATATTTTCCCACACTGACTAGGTTTTCATGGCACCACAATTATTTATGAACTTTTATCCATGATGTGTCGTGTTGTGCAAAGTTGGACCAGTTCCCAGGATAGCTTGTTTCAAGGGCAGCAAATTACCTCGACAACCCATGTGTTGTAGGGATTGCTGTACAACTCCTGGATTGTTGTATCCTCTGAACCTGGGCAATTCACCCCATTGTGGTTTCCAGGAACTGGCCGTGGAACTGCCTGGCAAGGGCAGCATAATAGATTCTCCACTCATATTGCTGCCCACAAAAACACTCAGCCATGATCTTCTGTGGTGGGAGAGGCACTGTAAAGAGTCCAAAAGCCCCACTGAGCTGAAAGGAGTTTATCATCATGGCAGAAATGGGGAGACAAGTTGGTATTACCATAGGATGCCCTGGGGTACTTGTGGAAGGCAAGGGGGAGATCTGGAAAATAATCCACAGTGAGCTTAATCTTCATTCAGGGACACTAAGGGCTGTTTGGCCAAAAAAAAGCAACCCACTGTGACTTATTGCTAGGATGGGTTAATGTGACAAGCAGACTCACCCAGTGTCTCATTTAGAGCGATGCTATGCCATGATCTAGTATGTTCCAGAGGCATTGTTGGGGTCGGGTGGTGGGGGAATCCTGCTGATTTTAATTTAACTTGTGTATGCAAAATACTAAATAGTAAACAGAATGTTATCCATCTTTTCAGGAATTTGCATATTAGACTTGTGTTTTTTGATAGCAAGTGTTTTTAATACTAAAATACAATGCTATTGAATTTATAATGGTTAAATATTTTTATTACTGAAGAGTCCTAGCGTCATGTTACATGATAAGCATAGATTGGCACCAACAGAATTCTTATAGAAATGTATAGGACACAGTTAAACTTCAACCCTGTAAATATTTACATGGAATAAGGGAGCAACCCTATTGGTTTGCTGCCTACTTAGAAGTCTATAACCTCAGTAGAATTCTACATGTATTGTGACCTTAGGGAAGGAACAGAATTTTTGACTCGCCATCTTCCTATTTTTATACTTTCCTCTAGACAAACTTCTGGATGAGTGTAGAGGTGGAGCTAGGGAAGCCATACAATTTTCTCTTCCCTCATATTGCTGCCCACGAGAACACTCTAAAAGTCACTTTTCTGACTTCATGAAACAGTTGCTATACTTCTTCCTGTACTGGGGTGATAGAATGCATTTAAAGAGTCCCTTCTCATGGTTTTAGGTGGGGAAATTTAAATAAAATCTTAAATTCTAGGGATTCTTTCCAAGGACCATAGGAGTGTGCTGTAATGTCTATTGAAGAAGAGTGACAGAATTACTTCTGAGTAAATATGTCTAGAATTGATATGCATATGTTATTTTGGTCGATGTTAATTTGATATGTGTATGTTATTTTGGTCAATTGTTAATACAATTGGTGCCATTTTTTAATGTGCATTTCGTACTCTTAGTCCAAGGAACGCAGAAAAGAATATACAGTTCTTTCTCCCTTATCCTTGTAACAACCCAGTAAAGCAGGTTGGACAAAGAGATAATGACTGGGTCAGGTCACCTCATGAATTTCATGGCTAAATATATGTCTGATCCCAAGTGAGTGAGTAATGAATGGAAATTTAGAGAATAGAAAATGGATTAAAATATGCCATATGCACCTTGAACACTATGGATTTGTTTGAGATTATTTAAGAATGTTAGATTTGAAACACTACTTTGAACATGCTTGGAAATTTGACTTTGTAGGAAAATACAAACTAGTGACCCATGAATGTATCAGCATGCTTTATACAAGAATATTTGAAATCCCAGGAATATGCATTAGTTGTTGCTGAAAAGATGAACAAACATCTATGAATAAACATGAATAAATCTTCACTATCTTTAGCACATCATAGCATAGATGGGAAATGAAGCAATTCATAATACAATTAAATAAGTATATAAGTTTTCTGCCAATGAGCCCCATTATTTTGTTAACTGCATAAACAATGGATGAAGTTACCCTTCTGAATAACTCTCTTTGGGACAGAATTCAACATCCTGTTTGGCACAGAGAAACTTCAGCAACCAAACTATCTCCAGCTATTTGTGTTTGATGTGGACAGCCGTTTTGTAACTCCCTTAGATTTCCTATAATTTTTAAATACAGCTTTATTTCCAATGTAAATATCAAGTTAATCTAAGATCCTGTTGACAATTCAAAATCAGGTCAGCAGAAGGCAGAGAATTGTAGAATGAGGCAATATGAATGACTTCAGCCTTGTTTCACTAAGAAAACAAGGATCAATAGAGCTCAGAATAACATGGCAGTAATTGGGAGAAACTCAACAAATTTACTAATAATGTAGAGGATATTGCTACATACCTTGATTTCACATGCAAGTGTGTACTCTTAAGTTGAAACACATGTTTGGGATCTTTAGACTGTAAATGGCTAACTTAGCAAAATAAAGAATGGAAGAATTTTCAATAGAATAACAAGCTTTATTCGATTTAACACATAAGTTTGAACAGTTTGTCTACAATGCAGTAGACATCAGTAATTCTGGGAAGTAGCCCTTCCTTGCCTTGCTATATGTGCATTGCAATTTTCATGTAAGGAACACTTTACACACTCCTTATTAGAAAACTGAGGTGACAAGAGTGCTGCCCCCCTTCAGTAATATAATATTTGAATCAACCCATAGATATTTGCCTCTATGAAAACCATCTTTGCTTCATCCAACCATAAAGACTCCCTGGCCACACGCGGTGACCATGCTTGAGACAGCACCTGCTGCAAGCTTTAAGAGAATGATTCCTATTGTTCTAGGTCATTTCTCAAAGTGTTCCTGAATCTTTGGCTGTATGCCTGTCATATTTCCATCATTCTACTTAGGAACCCAGGAATCTGCCTTCGGTGAGTCAGACCCTTCATCCATCTTGCTTAGTAATGTGGACAGCAACTGGGGAAAGCCCTCCAAAGTTTCCAGCAGGAGTTTCTGCAGACCTGTCTGGGAATCCCAGATGCATATCAAGCACCTGCATTCAGATCACCCTATCAGATTCTGCAGTGACAGTACAAGGTTGTCTTTAGGCACTTATATTAATTCATTATAGGAATAAATTCAGTAGCAAATCTTGACTCAGTATAAATCATTACAGAGACTTTTCATCCAGACCATTGAATCTTAAGGATGGAATTGGGACTATTTTAACAACTGTAGGCTAGTCATGTTGTTAATATGCAGCTGCATGATTACCAGAAATATGAGTTACCTGCTAATGGACAGTTCTGATTACAACATTAAAAATCCCAACAATATAAAAACTCAGAAATTACCATTTCCCTCAGAGGATGCCAAGAAAGCCTCTTTCTCCCATAATCAAATCAATCAGATTTGATTTGTACCTTTCAATATGCCTGTTGAAATAATGCAAATAATTCTAGCTATCAAAAATTCCCTCTTACAAACACAATCAGACGTTAGTTGAAGCAGCTCTTCTACCTAAAATGGGGTCCTATTAGCATATTAGCACAAGAGAAACAAAACGATAGGAATAATTGTTCTCCTCTAGAAGTTAGGGATTAGTTACATCCATAGCATCTGTAAGTTAATGAGGTCTCATAGGTGAAGCTACATTATCCATTTCCCTATCTTTTGCAGAATCCAGCAAAGCTGCATCAGTTTCCTGAGGAAATGTTGTTTTCTGTTTAAGATGTTTTCTTGCATAGCAGAATATTAGCTTCATTCAACATGTTTACAGTTATAGTTCTAATTTGTGTTTGCGTATGTCATCTAGAGAATAGTGTCCCTCAGAGGGACGAAAAAAAGGCTACTGGAAGCTAAGATTCTTTTAAAGCTATTTTTATATGGTTGCCATTTCTTCCCCTTTTCCTTCATTGTTGTGAGAAACAGACAGAAACAGACAAAATTTTTTACATATTGATAGCCTGTCTGTATCTGTATGCTTCATTCCATGAGGTAGAGCTTGTATTTATCAGGAGCACTGCCACACGTGCGCAAAGCAAATTAAGCACAGTTGAGGCACATGATAATGAACATGGCACAGTTTTCACTATGATAAAAACATGACTTTGAGTCAAATGCAGATGCAATTGCTGCAAAGGAGGCATTCAAAAGGGGATTGTGCAGGGCTATGGCCCTTAAAAAATGGATTTTTAAAAAGTGTTAAGCTATGTGAAAATGCAAGTAAGGTAACAAGCAAAGATGTAAAAAGTGGGCAGGGGGAGGACTTGGCAATTCTTCTGCCCCCTCACAAAGTAATCATGAAGGAGGAAAAAGAACCAGGGAGAGAACGGAAGGTTGAGGTTCTCCTTCCTGCCCGTGTCCCGCCTCTCATGGGAAGGATCCAGCAGATCAGTACCCCCGTTACGCTCCATTCAGAAGCAGTTCCCAAAAGCTAGTGCAGCACCTCTCCTGTGCCAACTTTTCCATGAGTGAGCGCCATTGAAGATTTCCTTCTGAGTAAACATGTACACAGTATGTTTCCAGTGGATTCTCTTTGAGGCAAGAGTGGAAAGGAGATGTTTGAAGACATTCCAAGCTATCTGTCCTATTCATAGATTCACTTTAACCAGTTCCACAAAACTGCAAAAAGTCTGGTAGAACCCTTTCTCTTGCTGTGGCACTTCCCCACATCCCACCAAATCCACTCCTTCCCCGCAAAACAGTACAGCAACTTTAGTATACACTGGAATATACACCCCAAAAGGCAACAGTATGATATAAGAGGTCTGAAGACATCTGGGATGCAGTAGCAGAGGTTGCACATCAAGTGATATGATAGCGAGTCAAACATTACAATGCTGGTAAAAATCCCTGGTGTGCTCCCACCTTCCTGCCCTCACCCAAGTTCCTTCAAGATGACTTTCAGGATTCTGTTAGCTAACCTGAAATTGAAGTGGATCTAATTTTTTCAAGTAGACACTTGTCATGGGTGCCCAAAAAAACAAGGCATGGCTGATGCTATGGGCAGCCAATGGATATCGCCTGGGAAAAGACAGCTACAAAACCTGGCAAAGCAGTTGTATCTTCCACAGACATCCCTGCAAGCGGCTACTTCCTTGCCATTTCCCCAACACATGATCAAGTAGACCATGACCACTATTAGAGTAATAGTGGTAGAGCAATAGCTACTATTAGCAACATTTAATGTGACACTTAATATGTCTGAAGTTATTAGGTTGCTGAATATCTTCAGAGTATTTCCACAAGTTCCTATGCATAATTATTGGTGACTTTGACCTTTTTATTTAAATGATATTTTAATAATTGTTGATTTTATTTATTGGTTTTAATATTGGACCAGGATGTATCCAGATTTTATATGTATGTATTTATATGTGTATTTATTTATGATGTTGGAAGGCTTCCCGAGGCTTAGGCGAATGGGACGGCATACAAAAATTCCAAATAAATAAATACATAAATAAAATGTTTTCACCTGGCACTTAAAAGAATACAAAGCAGGTAGCAGGCACTCCTCTTTGGAGAGCTCATTGCACAAGTGGGGTGCCACAACCAAAAAGGCCCTCTTTCTGATAGCCACCCACCTCATTTCCTTTGGAAAGGGCTCTCAGAGAAAGATCCCTAAAGATAATCCCTAAAGACTAGATAGGTGTACATATAGGATGAGGCAATCCTTCAGATCACCTAGCCTCAAGCCCCTTTTCAAGCATGAGTAGAAAATCCATTCCAAAAGTGTATTTCGTTTCCTATGATAAAGGGCCATTCACAAAACACTTAAAATTGGTCTTTTAGTTAGTCCTTTCTACCAGTTAGCACAGTAGTAATTGTTTTTCAAATGAACAGTCAATTGTGTATGCTAACGTTTCTAACTTTCCCACTATAAGCAAGGTTGTATCTAACTGTGCTTTGAGCAGTGCCAAACCCTATTAATCATTCTGGAAGATAAATTCTACCAGTCCCAAAGAAAACAAATCTGCACAAATTCTGCATTGCCGGCTAACCATACGATTAATAGAACTGTAGAAGCACATAAATTAGAAATGAAAAAAGACTGTTAAGACTTCAGCTCCATGTAGATATATGGAGGTCTCTGGACTCTGGCACTGGTTGCAATGCAAACACTCTACGTTGAGGTAGCTTCATTAACTACAGTGGCAATATAGTGAAGTAAGTAGTTTGCAGCTTGTGGCAATTTGCTTGCTGTTCTTTAAGAGATTCTGAGACATTGCTGATCCTTGCAAGTCAAAATCTGGTCCTCAAAAGATTTTTCACCATTTCATTTATAAAGTGACAAGTTTTTTTGTAGCTACTCACTCAGGGATGAAACTCATTCAATTAAATAAAATCTGCTTGACAATGTGTATTCTAATACTTGTTCATAAGGAATCCTCTTTAACAGCCCTGAACTTAAACAGTGTTAGGTGTGTTTCAGCTCATTTATTTCACAGGGCCTAACACCTAAGTAGATGGCAAACTTTGTAGATGGCAAGCAAAATCAGTGTACTGATAACAATACTAAGTGCATACCTATCAACCGTTTAGACTACACAAAAACTGAATGGGCCCTTTGCTTGCTGTTCTTACACTATCACATTACTTTTTTATGAAAACCAGTAAAAGTGCCAGTAGGATATTCCCTTCTAGACAACGCACATTTCTCCATTACATCTTAGGTCAGTCATAGATGATGTTCAACCTCTCCTATCTCCTAGTAGGTCCAGGAAAACATCCTGTCTGGAGCCCCGCTGAATTCTTGCCAGTCAGTGTCATCAGTAACAGCCTAGATGTACCAGTGATCTGGCTTACATTCTTAAATCGAACACCTCAGAGCAAAAGCTTGTCAAATGAGCTTCCTACCAAATGTTTCATGTAGCAAAAGCAACAGCAGTAGCAAGAATGACCAGCTGTAAAGCAATTGGTAGGTCACAGAACATGGCTATTGTTCAGGGAAGCTTACAGGGTCTGTCTTTCAAGAAATGTATGGGAGAAAATGTATAGGGTACTTCTAGAAGATTCTAATTTGGAAATATTTGGCATGCTTTTCCAATATATCTAGGCAACTTTAAACATGTGGCAACTTTAATCTGTTCTAGTCATATAAGGAACCTCCCCCCCCCCCCCATGGCTGACAGGAACTGGCTGATTTTCTGGGATAGCATGAGGTTGTTTCAGAGTAGCTGCCCTTGTTGTTGTAATAGTCTGAAAGTCAGAATGACATGGCAAGATGTTTTACTAAGATATATTTCTTGCAGCTCTGTCACACTCCCAAATGAACCATTGTGGCCTAATTTATAAAGTCTATCCTACGAACACCCTAATATTCGCATAGGTCCCCTGTCACATTTGTCCACAGTGTTCTCCCACCGTAGCTGCTACATCTCAACAGCAGCCTCCTCCACCGTGGAATGTTAACGGCTTGGAACAATGTCCCTTGATCCTGAATTATAATGACTTCAGAATTTTGGTTCTTAAGGTCTTACTTCGCAAATGATTCTTTTTTGCTATGCTTCCCTTTGTCTTTTCTATATTACCTGTACTTCAGATAAAATATCTGTCACATTAGTTGCACATGAATACTTTGTCCATGAAGATCATGATCAAGAATAGTAGCTGGAAAACAGTGCTCAGAGCAACTGGAGATCCCCTCCCTTCACCCCCAGTACATTTCTTTCAAAATAATATGAATGTCTTCTATAGTATTTTAATTTGTAATTTTATCCCATGAACAATAACATACTATCAAATTGAAAAGTTTCCCTTTGGCTCCATTTTATCTTATGGTGCTGGACGGTTCAAACTCAATGTATTCAATGGGTTCAGGATGATTTGCAGCCAAGTCAAAACTTATTCAAATGTCCACTAACCAGCTACACCATACACAGGCACAGAGGGCACTGCACCCTTGCCCACCCCCATGGGTCATTGACTGAAGGAAATCCTTCATGGAGGCTCTCCATTCAAGCAAGTGGACACAGGTGATGGTCCTTTTCATATAGTCGCTCTGAACAAGTAGAGGGAAAGACGCACAACAGCAAAGCACGTGGAGCTGGAACCCTGGAATGCTCCCTCTTTTCACAAGTTTTTTATATCCAGTACAAGAATGCCTGGATATTCATATCATAATCTCCTTGCTAATGCCTAAAAGTCACAAGCATATCATATTGGATGTACAGGGTTTTTTTTAACAAATTATCTAACTGATCTTCTTTTAAAATATTGGTAAACATTAATGTTGATCCAATCTACCAAACTCAAGGAAATGGACACCAACCTAGTAATGCCTAGACACCAACCTAATAATCCACAATTGGTGGATTTAACTGGGTATACATATTATGCTTTTACAACAAAAGGGGAAGTGTATATCCAAACTTTCTATTCACTAGCTAATTATTTCCAGCCGTCCACTGCATGCCCTCCTGCTCAAGCCCCATTAGTTTGAAGCAGGGATGCAGTGAAACTTCAATATCCCAGCTCTGCCCTCTTTCCCACATGGCTCTCTGGTTTTACAGATGGGCTGCTCTGTCACCTTTCCCCTGGCCCAGGGACAAAATGCCATGCTGGCCATCAAAAAACCAGGTCTAGGTAGAAATTTCAGTATTATGGGAAGTAGAAGGAGGCTTCCGTCCATTTACTTTCAGCTGAGCTCATGCACTACCCGTGAAATGATTTCTTAGCACAAAAATGTTTAAGCTGGTAGGAAGCTACTGAAAATCAAAATGATTTTTAAAACGAAACAAACGTCTTCTGTAGGTTAGCTTGCTATATATTTTCTTCTGGAACTTCTGTGTGGAAATAATTTTAATTCTATAGTATTCTAGGAGAACAACTTGTAACAGACTGGTCCTGAAATGGTTTGCTGTAGCACATAGCATTTGTACTATGCCTAATTACATACAGCTTTGTTAATGCTGCATCACAAAACGGTTTTACCATGTTAATGTTATTGTAACTGTAACATCATAAATATGGGTTATATTGTATCTCAGCCAGCACAGTGTTTGGGAATTAAATCTAGTTTGGAACAAGAAAATGTATTGGCCTATGTAGAGTAACATTTACAGTATTTCTATACCGCTCCATATTTAAAGAGATTCCAAAGTGAACAATAACCGATGAAAAGAATAAAACACCATATTCAAATGTATATAGAATAAAACACCACCATAAAGTATGAGAGCTAGTATAGTTTAGTAGTTAGTGCTGAACAAGGGCTCAGCCATGAAGCTCACTGGGTGACTTTGGGCTAGTCACAGACTCTAAGCTTGACCTACCTCACAGGGTTGTTGTGAAGATACAATGGAAATGAGAACTATGCAATTTGCTTTCAGTTCCTTGCAAGAGGAAAAAAGTTGAGCTTTCACTTTCAATTGTGCACACAACATTTTCCTGGAAGTGCTTTTCTTAAATGCAGAAAAGGTTTAAGAAGCATTTTAGAGGTCTGGTAGGGAAATTACTAAAAACACAAATGATTTTCCAGCAAAAGAAATCTTGAGGTGTATGCAGGCATGCTCTGTATGCCTGGAAGGTCCATGCTCGGAAACTCTTATATGGAAATAACTTTATGGGATTCTAGGAGAGCAGTCTTTAATAGCCTGGTTCTAACAAGTGTTGCTTTAGTGTGCAGCATTTGTAACATGTCTAAGAACATACTGCCAGTTTTGTTAATGCAACACAATTGTATCATGTCATATAGAGAAGAAAAATAAAACTTTTGAATAGTTCAGCAGTGATTTATAAATAGATCCAGGAATGGTGAACAGCAAAAAATAAAAAGAATAAAACCAGTGAGAGACAGTGTAGTGTAGTAGTCACAGTGTTGTCCTAGGCTCAAGAAGACAAGTTCTGGTTCCCACTGAGTCATGAAGCTTCCTGGATGTCACTGTTTCTCAGCTTGACCTACCTCAGAGGGTAGGATGGAAAAGAGGAGACCTGTAATCTCTTTGAGTTCCCTGTGACAGGAAACAAGGATAGGATATGAAATAATAGTAGCAGTCGTAGTAGTCGTTGTAGTAAAAAATAATTCCAATAAAAACCATGAGTGGTCAGTCAAGGAAGGCTACTTGAAATGAAGATGTCTTCAGCAGGTGCTGAATATAACATAACGTTGCTCGCTTGAGCTCCAAAGTTGCTGAATTCCACGGAGACTGCAAGATATTACAATCTGGGGGAATCCTAACATGCCTCAGAGCCAAGTTTTCAGTTCAGGAAACTGTTCAGTGTTAAAATCCCATGGCTTTATATGTTTCAATTTTCATTCTCTCTTTTGGCCAGTAATAAGCTTAAGTCCTGTGGTGCCTGCTTTCTATTTAAATAGAAGACCATCCCTAAATAATGAAGTGAAATAACTCTCCCCCCCCCACACACACACACACTATTGCACTGTGCCTAGACAGGTTTCAAAGAAAACAGTGTGACGCAAATTCAAATTGTCTAAAGCTGCATAAATATATGTACCACCCAAAAGAGTGTGAGAAGAGCAGTGGCTTATGCACCACAACTGATCTTCTCTGCTTTCATGCCCTGCTTTGAACTTTGAGCAAGTCATGGGAATCTGACTTGGAGGAGCAAGATGTCAGTTTTCTCAGGAAGGGCAAACAATACTTTACTCTTAAATAGATGGTTCCTATAGTTTATGACTGAAAGAGAGCGATGAGAAGGAAGTTATAAACCCAGTATAACCGTACATAGAAATTACTGCTATTTCCTCATCTCTGTAGGTGTTCAGTTCCTCCAGTGCTTCAGTCAGATCGCTAATAATGCAAATCCAGTGTGTATGGAACCAGCTGGCTAATGCTGAATAATATTTCCATCCTGATACGTGTACACATCTGTGCTTAACATTGGGGCAAACCTGTCAAAATATTGTATATTGAAAATATACCATTACTTCATTTTTATCTTGTACACCATTCTGACAGCTTTTGCTAATGGAATGGTTTAAATAAACAAACAAAAAACCAAATGTACCAGACTCACAGATAGATACAGAAACATTTAGGGTTTAAATATAAGATCACAGGTTACTATAGAATCCCAGCAGTGACTGCATCAAGTATTTTATAAACAAGAGACTCTTCAGAAACATATATTTTCATATTTTAAAGGGGAGGAAGGCACTTAGCAATTAACCAGGCCTTGAATATAAATTATGGGTATGTCTGTTATGAGTAATTTAAACAATGTATTTTACACATTGTATCCCCATCATGCAAACTTTTTTGTTACCTCACAATGGCCTTATGCAGCTGTGCAAAAACAAATTATCTCAATATGCAAGAGCTGAGTGCAGCCAGGCCACCAAGTGCAGGGCTTGCTATCACACAATGATTATATTTGATGTCACAAATATAATGGAGAGCGTGGAGGCCTACTGGTCTACAATTGTACATGAAAAGGCCACACTTCCACAGGAATTTATTCTACAAGAAGCTGGTGTGTGTAGTGTAGTGGTTATACTGGAAATCAGATCTGTGCTCTAGTCCCCATACAGCCATGAAGCTATGTTTTCCTTTTTTTCCTTCTTTTTTCCTTTTACCTTTTTATTTACACAATCTGTTTATACTGTAGTTTATCTCACACTGTTATATTTTGTTTGGTGTTACTGCTAAGCCTCCAGACTGATCTGGTTGTGGTTGATCTGGGTTTGTTAGGTTTGTTGTGGGCATACTGTGGGCATACTGTGTTTTTTATCTGATGTATTATTTTTGTGATTTTTTTGGGAGGTGGGCTCTGGTTCTGTCAGCCAAGGGCTTTCCAGAGTGAGTGCCAGTTGGCAATGAGCATGCTTGCAAAATGTTACAGGGTGTGCCTTCATGCAAACCTCTGCTCCACCACATCAGATAATGCTTATATGTTGTACTTTAATATTAACTTAATAACTTACAATCATTTTTCTCTTTATTCTACAGTAATATAATAGCTTTTCTAACCATTTTTCATCTTTCAGCTGTAAAGCTAATGATTGCTTGAGGGTATACCATTTACATTGAATCTAAGGTACCATGGGATGTTACTAAATATTAAAGAGTTCAGGGACTAAAGCACAGCATCTGAATTTATAGCAAAGAATATACAGTCCAGCTAGTGTATATTATGGGGAGAAGAGAGCATTGACATTTTATAAGAACAAACCAAATTAGAAGAAATGTATGAATATAGTAAAAACCATATTAATCACAGCCTCTTGTGTGTATTTTATTTCTGAGCTCTGAAAACATTGCTGAACACTTTCCCCCCCTGGGGGGGGGGGAATATGGGGAAGTTTTCTGAAGTAGGTGTGGACATGTGTGTGTTGTATATATTTCAGTACAGTGTGGCATGATTATTGTTCCATGTGTCTCTTGCCTAAACCCCAGGAAATGGAATTTTGTTTCACCACACTGTCAGCTAATTTAGACTGAGTATAAATGACTAACACAAAGCCACACAGAGTTTCATTGTGGAACTGGAATGTATATCTGAAGCTCCCTGTCTCCACCCAATATTCTAGCCACTGTAACAGTGACATGTTTGATTTAAAAGTGTTTCTGTTCTTCTATGTGCTGGCCCACATGCATGCTCAAGCCATAGATTGCTGCTGGGCAACACTGCTCATAAATAGGACAACTGCTTTCAGTTGTTAAGTCAGGTCCCATTAATTTAAGTAGGTTTACAGCAAGTATAACTAAATCTGGAAGAAACCCAATCAAAACTTGCCAGTTTATGTGCACTAGCTCAGAAGGATGTACAGATGCACTTGTGTAAGCTAGAACATAGACGTAAAAAATGTAAAGCATGTTGATTTCAGTCAGTCTGTTCTAAATCTGATACCAGTACATATTTTTGTAAACATGATGTGTGACACTTGAATCTAACAGACTAGATAACTGAACCTAAATTGAATTATAAAACAATCTTTAAGAAAACAATTATAAAAATTCCAAAAATATAATAAAACTTGTATAAAGTCCCTTTTTGGGGAAAAGCCCTCTTTTGAAATTAATGTAAATGTATTCTGGAGTGGTTTGAAGCTAGTTCTGTCACATCATTTTACGTTTTTGAGTGGTAGAAAGGGTTATAGTCATCTGCAAATTAGTCTGAAATGCCCACAGCTAAATGAAGGAGCAAGAATACAAAGGAACATAACACCAAACTTTCATTTAGGGCTTTAATAGTACAATGCTATCCAAATATATTAAGAAGTATGGTCCATTCAGTTAAATGGGACCTATTTTTGGTATGTGGGTATAGAATTGCAACCTCAATCTTATGTAAATTAGCATGTTGATCAATTGGAAAATAGATAAAATTCAAATATTAGTTCATTCTCTGGAGAATGAATTACACTGCTACAAATCTGAGATGGGAAAATTTATGATGACAAAGAAAGTATTTATTTATTTATTTATTTAGAATATTTATATGCCGTCCTATCGCGAAAGCCTCAGGACGACTTACATAGATGAAATAACATAAAATATAACATGAATAAATTACAGACCCACACTGGCTTCAGTTAAAAACATATAAGAAACAATATTAAAACTTATTAAAATATTGCTGAAATAAAAAGGTCTTAACCTGGCACCGAAAGACAAATAATGATGGTGCCAGGCGGACCTCTCTGGGGACTGCATTCCATAGGTGGGGCGCCACCGCAGAGAAAGCCCACCTCCGGGTACCTTGCCTCCTAATATCTTTCACGGAGGGTTCCCGGAGGAGGATCTCTGCTGCCGATCTCAGGGGGCGGGATGGCAAATATGGAAGAAGACATTCCTTTAGGTATCCGGGTCCCAACCCATTAAGGGCTTTATAGATAATAACCAGCACCTTGAATTGAGCCCGGACTTCGATGGGAAGACAGTGAAGTTGACAGAGGACTGGGGTTATATGAGAATAATGCCCAGTCCCTGTCAGCAACCTGGCAGCTCTATTTTGCACCATTTGAAGTATCCAGACTATCTTCAAGGGCAGCCCCACATAGAGCACGTTGCAGAAATCCAACCGGGAAGTAACCAATGCATGTGTCACTGTCACTAGACAATCTTCCTCCAGGTAGGGACGCAGCCGATAGATTAGCCGAAGCTGAAGGAAAGCGCTCCTTGCCACTGCAGTCACTTGAGCTTCCAAGGACAGCTCCGGGTTAAGGAACACTCCCAAGCTGTGGACTCTGTCCTTGTTAAGCAAGCAAGCAAGCAAGCAAGCAAGCAAGCAAGCAAGCAGGATTATAGAACTAATATGAGTATTTCTTGTAACAAAGAATAAAGAACTGTCAGTACCATATAGCTTTATAACTTGCTCTTGAATGTGTATTTCCTTGTGCATTACTTTTCTGCTATATGATGGTTAAGAAAACTGCTTGAGAGATTATGACATATAACTATATAGTATAGTATCATTACATTATGCATTTGTTTCTTTAGTACAGGTAACTGGGACACCTTAAAGAGTCTCATGAATAGAAGCTGCTGTTTCTGGCCTTGCACAGGGCGGCTTGATTTTCCACTCTCTCCTGCTTACTCGCTCTTGAAATACATTTAACCTTAAAATAGGTAACTTCAGTCAAGAGTAATGGATATTTTACGTCAGGTCAATTTATGAAATGGATGCTGCAGATCTATCAGCCCTGCTTCTGCAAAAATAATTATTGTTATTAGTATGCATTCATGCATTCTCTTTCATTCCAAATAATTCAAAACTGTGGTGTATTCAGCAAGAGACCACTTTGCTCACCATTAGCATGCGATGCTTTCATTGGTAAAACACAGCAGTAGTATAGTGAGGGAAGAGAAAATGGAGATAATAGTTTCCAAGTGACACTATATGCTACACTTTAATGTGGTGGAAATCTGGCTGTGGAACAGTAATTCAATCTGTACACCGAAGCTATTAGCTCAACTCTCTCCCTTTAAGATTCAAAGCTGAAGCTAATGGTCAGCTGATTTCTAGGTTGCTTGTACAGGAAAGAGTGAATGTACCCTGCGTGCCGTCTTCTGGAAATGAAGCTGCCTTATGTTGAGCCAGACCATTGGTTGATTTAGCCCTGTATTCTCAGCTTTAGCCAACAGCAGGTTCCCAAAATTATCCCCAAGCCATAAACTGAAGGTGCCGGGACTTTTACAGTTGAATTAACAGATTCTTTCCCAGTGGGAGAATCTTGGGGTCCAGGTACTCACTTCTGAAGTCTCCAGAAGGGAGGAGATGCATGCATAGCCCTTCATCCACCAATGATAAACTGTGAGGAGAGTTTTATTCCTGTTTCTTGGTTCACTCCTGGGAGATGGATGCTAAGCATCTACATAGACAAGTCTCATATCCTTGTAAAGTAATGTTGTTTTACTTTTAAAGATGTAAACATTAAGATTGAAACCAGCATCAAAAATAAAGCTGAGGTCGATTTATGAAAGGCAACCTGTGATTTTTTGGCCACAAATGACTAGTTGGCCAGCTGTTCCATGTACATATGTAGTGCCATGTGTGAGAGACTTGGAAAATGCTTGTAGCAATAAAGCTGCAAGCTGTTCATCATGGGATAAAGAATGTTATTCTCTTAAGTATGAGTAATATTCAGGTCAGCCTGGTTCAGATGTATTGCTAAACAGCAGTTTACTGCTGGAAGAATGATCCTTCTTCCTAGCACATGAGGAGAGGAGCTTGAGAACTTCACCATTCAGTTATCAATAAATCAGTTTCCCATCATGTTCAGACTTGGGAGATTGACTTTATTCTAACTGTGTAAAGAAATGCAGAGAAAACTATGCTTTCAGTTATAATGGTTAACTAATGTTTAAGCTGAATAGACAAACCTGCCATGCTTTATCCTGATACAGGCACTGGTAACCTCAAAACTGGGTTATGGCCATGCTGTCTGTGAGGGGCTGCCCTCAAGGCTGCCCTGGAAGCTGCAGTTAGTTCAGAATGCAGCAGCTGGCCCCTTTCAGTATTCAGCTTACTTGTCAGAGGAATTGCATTGGCTACCTGTTCATCACTGGGCCAGGTTTAGGGTTTTAGTACTGGCATACAAAGCCCAGAAGCATTTGGGCCAATATACCTGAAAGAGAGCCTTCTCCTTTACTGACCTGCCCACCCACTCAGGTCAGCAGAGGACATTTTTTGGTGGTTCCACACAGATTCCACTAGTCTGGAGCCCACCAGGAGAAGAGCCTTGTGTGCT
Source organism: Varanus komodoensis (assembly GCF_004798865.1). Lineage (NCBI taxonomy): Eukaryota > Metazoa > Chordata > Lepidosauria > Squamata > Varanidae > Varanus > Varanus komodoensis. The sequence continues at coordinate 48,567,102 of NW_025335268.1, read as the reverse complement.
GTGGTGACCCTATTTCATACAGGCACTAACACGAACAGGTGATCAAGTGGATGGTAGGCCAGCAGCTCCAGGCACTCTTGGAGGAAACTGATTATCTAAACGTTTCAGTCGGGTTTTTGACCTGGCTTTGGGACAGAGACTAGCTTGGTTGCTCTGTGGGATGACTTTTCCCAGGAGAGAGACAGGAAAGTGACACCCTGTTGATTCCCCTGAAGCTTTCAGTGGCTTTCAGGACCATTGACCATGATATCCTTCTGAAATGGCTGGTTGGGTTGGGAGTGGGTGGCACCACTTTGCAGTGGTTCTGCTCCTACTCAGCCGACTGGTTGCAGATGGTAGTACTGAGGGACTGCACCATGGCAACTGCATCATGCAGTACTGCAGGGTGTGATACTGTTCCCCAATATTTTTCAACATCTGGGTGAGTCATCCGGAAGTGTGGGCTGAGGTGTCATCAGTGTACCAGCACTACCTCACTTTTTCATCTGACCCTCGTTAGACAGTGGACTGGCGCCTGAACTCAGTAATGGGCTGGATGAGGGCCAATAAATTGAAGCTGAAACCAAACAAGACAGAGGTCCTGTGGGTGGGCACTCCCAGACTCCAGCTAGGAAATTTTCAACCTACCCTGGATAAAGTTCATAGCTTAGGTGAACTTGGTGGCCAGGAGCACCTTCTTTCAGCTTCAGGTGATTTGTACTTAGATGAGCATAGCCTTGCCACAGTGATCCATGCACTGGTAACCTCTTGCCAGGACCACTGTAATGCACTCTATGTGGGGCAACCTTTGAAAATGTTCTGGACGTTACTACTAATACAGAACATGGTGACATGGCTGCTTACAAGGACTGGATGGTGAGAACATATTACACCAGTCATCCATCAGCTCCGTATTCCAGTCCGAGCCCAATTCAAAGTGTTGTCTTTGACATATAAAGTCCTAAACGGCTTGGAACCGGAATACCTGAGGGCGCACCTTTCTCCATATATTCCTACCCATCCACTTTGATCCTCTTCAGAAGTCCTCCTCTGAATGCCCTCTCCTATTGAAATCAAAGGGGAAAGGACTAGGAGGAGAGCAGCTTCAGCAGTGGCACCTAGACTCTGGAATTCACTCCCCAGGGATATACGCCTGGTGCTACTGTTCTTTCTTTTAAGACTCAGGTGAAAACTTTTTTATTTAAACATGCTTTTGGTTAAATTAATTTAATTTACACTTTTATATTTTACTACTGATTTCTTATTTAATAAATACTGCAGCATTTATAGTATTTGTCTTGATTATGGTTGATGTTACTGCAGCAGCCAATTTTTAACTTGACACATGCGGATCTTTCGTTAACAAGAGTGTATCTAGTCACATCAGACTGTTGATCTAGGACTTAATTTGTGCTGGGATGAAGCATTATATCCGATTTTAAAACCAGGGCTGTACCTCAGCGTATACAAATGTTATTTAGTATTTCTCATCACCACTTATATGCTGAAGGGTATTCCCAGAGCATTAAGGGTTTTTCTCGGGGCAGACAGCAAGATCTACACAGATCTTAACTTTCTTTTTCCCGTTCTGATGGGAAATACTAATAGTGTGGAGAACTTCTGATCATTTAATCAGTTTGATTATGAAGCCATTTGGTCAAGAGACAAAAGCATGAACAGAAACATCCCTATTTTGTTATGAACAACAACATTAACCTTTACCCCACTGTTTCCCTTTTAAATTATAAGAATCGGCAATGTCTTCCTGTAATGCTGTACCTCCCTGATCTGTTTAACTGACTTCTAATTATTGAATTATAGTTTATTAGGACCAAAACAACTGCTGCAGGAAGGGAGGGGAAATTCTATCCAGCAGCTGGTGAGTTTGTCCTGTTCCATTTTTCCACTTTCAAGATGAGATGGGGGTTTGGATAATATTTATAATTCTGATGAAGCACTTAGTGGATTTTTAATAACCCTTCAATGAGAAAAACCTGGCATATTCTGTAGCAGTATCACAGCTGTCAGCATTATTTTTTGCCAGACTGGGTGGTTTCCAAGGGCTAATTCAGGCCTACCCATCACCACAGTAATACAGTGTGTGGGTATATTGCATGCATATCATCTCCACCTGGGAGAATTAGAGAACAAGTTTGGGGCCAGAATCTAATTATATACTAGATGGGTACATTCAGAGTTAATATCTAAAAATGGCAGTCATGTGTGGCTCAAGGATATCTGTATGGGAAAAGAGAGAAAGACAACTTTGCCACTTTTCTGTTGTGAAGTATATTTGTTTTAGCTTTCTTGGTATTGTTCTGCTGCCTTATCTATAAGAGAGCAATTTTGTCAGAACGTGATTGAATTTTCCTTCTGGAATTTAAAGAACAACTTTCTTAAAAGAGGACTGGTGGTGACAGCATTATTTGTCTATAGGCACACAAAGTATTTAGGGTGAAGGCTGACAGTATATAAATATGCATAAAATTTGCACTTATGCATGCATAATATTATTAGGTTTAAGTTAAATTTCACAGAAGGCAAATTTAGGCAATACATTTCCCATCTAAATCAACCCCAGTATTTTTGTCAATTAATTCCTATCCTGTGTGCAATTAGAATACTTCTTAATTTAAAATGTGCAGTGGCTGTGAACAGGTATGAACTGTAGTTGTCCACTTCTACAAATTACACACTGGATTGATTCAAGGATATATGTGTGTGTGATTGGCTATGTCTGCAATGATTGTTTGAAAAGGTCTCCTGAATGTCCTAGAATCCACTGGTCTATACTGTACATTATTAAATAAGATTACATTACATTCCCCTTCCAGATTGAAATATCAGGTCAAACAAGCATTCCTTGAGTGCTTTATTCAGCACTGCAGGATTCATATTCACCATGAATCTGAGATCTGCAAGGACAATCCAATTGTGTGATTACATTTTCACTAAATTCCAAAAATGACTGCAAACATAGTTTAATTTTTACTAATGTATTTATTTATGGATTGGTTGGCAGAATAAGTAAATGCCTCCATTGTGTGTTCTCTCTTGTTAAGCCACCATCAGAATACGATTATATTTCTTCCAAATAATATAATATTGTTCTGTGCACAGAACAATAGCCTGGTAATACTGGATCTCAGCAAAGAAAGGCACAGAACTCTCTGTGGTGTAAGAAAACTTACAAATGCTTTTTACATGATACTGAAAAACTTCTGTCTTCCCCAAAGAAAGAATTGTCATTATGAACTGAACAATGAACTCAGCTGAACTGAACAATGAGCCTCATTTTAATGCATGTTTTCTTCATTGACTTCAAATGTAGGACTCCTTGGGAAATGATGATTTTGATCAAAAGGATAACTGCAACTAGTACATTTTAGGCATCTTTGTCCTAAGGACAAAGAACAAGGGCAATTCATGCATAACACGGGGTTTATGAGGATTACCCTTCCACAGATAGTCTTGCCTGCATAAGAATGCACTACATGAGGAAAGAATCCATATCCCACATGTGGCACTTGTGTGCTGCTGCACTAAAGGAAAGGGCAAAAGAATGATTCAGCTGTGCCTAACCCAGTATGAAGCCAGCATAAATATATGATTAAGATATATTATACCAACAGAACCTTGCTGCTCATCTTGATTTTTAGCTTTGCAGTTTGAAGCATCTGAGCAGATCAAAACTCAGATAGTCACCTTGATCCAGGAATACAAAATACAGTGTCAATAAAACTGTACTTTTTACTAGGACCTAAGAATCTTTATTTATTTATTTATTTATTTATTTATTTATTTATTTATTTATTTATTTATTAAAACATTTTTATGCCGCCCCATTCGCCAAAGCTTCGGGGCGGCTTACAACAATAAATAATAAATCTTCACAATGTAATGTGCAAACTTTTGAGGAATAGAATTTTATTCATGCCAGATAAGGCATGATTAGGTAATAAGTGATCAGGTGGCTTTACTGACTGCTAAAATAGGCACTGTTGGGGTACAAAATGCAACACTTATCTTGAATATTTTCTGATTGTGCCTAGTATAACAGATGCTGCTTTTCCCACCAACTACATAATTGGTCTGATGAATTCACTAGATAAATGTTGGAATGACAACATAGGAAAGTTAAAAAAGAACAAAGTTATTATAGCAGTGGCTATTAAAATTCCTGGAGCAGGAGATCAGAAGGTAAGCATGCTTTCCCACCTAAATTAGCCCTTTTGGATCTCTGGTAACAGATGCAGATCTGTACTTGGATATCAAGGGCATCCCATTGTGTGGCTCATGGAATGCAGGATATAACTGGTTATATCTCAAGCACTCCATTCCCTGCCTGAGACCCTAATTGCACCTGGCTCTAATTAGTAAACTTTGGTGTTCAGAGTGCAGGGAGCAATAAAGAGAATCCTGCAAATGTGAAATCTATCTACCCCTGTCCTAAAGGATATGGCTCTAAATATCTCCACTATTGTTCTGGATCATTGTAATCATCCACAACTATTACAAAATGTTTTTTATCACTATACTCTGTTAAATGTATTGATTTATTACTTTTCTATGCTGCTCATGAGTCAAAGCTCTATGAGAGAGAGAGAGAGAGAGAGAGAGAGAGAGAGAGAGAGAGAGCGCGCGCGCGCGCGAATGTGTGAATATTATATATTATAGGTCTATGCTAATAGCACAATATAGATGTGGGTGTTTGTTTAGAGATAAATAAAGACCAGCATTTTTCAGGTATAATGCTCAAACAGTGATTATTAAAAGATCTTGGTACAACCAGGGTGAATCTGAGTTAAAAGCTTAAATGGGGAGAAGGGAAGGCCTTGGTTCACCTGTAACTTTGGCTATGCAATTGTAATGTGTTCATAGGATAGCTACTACTTTATCAGCCTCAGTAGGAGAGTAACATTAGTGTGGGCTGGTGCTTATGCACAGCTGTTGTCATAGAATGTACACAGTACTTGACTAGAAGAACCATAACGCATACTAAACATGAACAATATGGCCTAGCTTTTGTTCTTCACACATCTGTGTCCCACATCTTTGAGGCATCCCACAAGCCTCCCCCGCTCATGTTTAATTTATCTGTCTCATACCTCTGTTTCTCACCTGATGTGCTGAACCTTCTTTCTCCTTGCTGTTGGAGAGACATGAGCAGTTTGCAAAGCAACAGACCTTTATAAGATAGTGGCCACATTTGGTTTGAAGAGGTTCAGGGCATTTCTCAGTGTTGCCCATTGGAAAGGGACTAGCTGTATGTCATTCATAATGTGTTCCAATCTGGAACAGAGCTGGCAGATTTTTAGTATTTGCTTTAAATACAGAGTTCTCTAATGCTGGCACTGAGGAATGGGATTTCCTCCATAAAACTGTTATAGAGAAAATATCCATGTGGTTTTAAGAAAGGTCTTAGTTCTATATGCTGTTCAAACAGAGGAAGGAAAAAACTCCTATTTTTTTTCTTCGCATCTTTGCTGTCATGCTAACTCCAGAGAAAGTTCTTCTTACAGACAGAGAATTCCTTTTAAATTCATGCCTTGTTTAAGAAATGGGAGTACTGCAGAAATAAAATATGTAATAGTAGCTGAAAATTTACATTAAGTCTATAAGATTCCTGTTTGTTGTTTCCATGGTAAGGGCATTATTAGAATTCATTTCTACATTTCTCCCTTTGCCTTTTTCCCTAAATTCAGCCAATGCATATACAAGCCTTCTTATGACTTTTCAGTTGGTATTTGTTATTTCTGAAAATGCTAATCCAACCCGGGGCTAGAGTAATGATGGAACTTTCTCTTAAAACATAAGCGCGTAAATTAAAGCAAACAGATGTTCAGACATTCCATCTGTGCATCCTGAAACTCACACGAGGCACATGCATACTTGCTGCCCATCTGTTAAGGTGGATTGTTCTCCATTCAGTTCTCTGTCTCAGGTGGCGGACCATTTGGGATGAGGTTGGCAGCCTATTCATCAGTAAGACTGCCATTTTTATAGGGATTTCTCCCACTTACTGTGCACTGAGCTATGCAGTATCAAAATATGTTTGATTATACTTGGAAGTTCCTTGAATTCTCAATATATAAAAACTTGAGTCCTTTCAAGACTCGTTGCAGTGTATGCCTTTAAAACCAGGGAGATAATTTTTTAAAAGGGCAATCTTACATTTTAAGGATGATCTTTCCACCATTTCTTTTCATTTCTTAGGGCTTAAGCATCTAAGTGAGGGAAAGAACTGCGGCACCTGGGCGAACACTGAGCAAATGTGTGTTATGTCCCTAGTTAAGGAGATTATGTGGGCATCTAAAGTGAAGTTGGATGCAAATCTAGTCAGATCATACTGATTTAAAAGAGTGGATTCCCTTGACGACATGATTTAATTTTGTACTCACATTAACAGTCAGAAAGTGTGCTTAGTGCCAGTACTGTGTCTGGATTGTCAAGCCAAACCTAACAGTGTATGACATTATTTCCACCACTATTTCTGCTTCATCCCTTGCTGCCACCCCCACCCCTGCCACCGCCTAACACAAAGGTAGACTCCTACTAACCCCTGGAGACTTGGGCTCAGCAAACACTTACCCAAATGCACCAGCCTGTGTTTGCCACTGGAAAGTGCTTTTGCATACTGCAATTCACGCGCAAGAAGTATTGTTTGTGGACTTCTTTCCTCCAAGTGGTTTCCAATTACAACAAGCCTGAGTATATCACCACTTACTTTCCTGGTGGTAGGAATGGAATTGGACCAGTAACCATGGAAGGAAATTCAAAAATGCTTCTTCCATCCCATCAAGGGGACCTCAGCCAGTCTGCAGTTTTGCTTTGTGATGAAGCCAGACCTGTTTATCACTGGATGAATGCGAGTTACATGTATTTATACCATTGTACTGCTTGTAGAATCATAAGTTTTTCAGATGAATGAAAAATCTTCCTTTCTACTGTAGGCATTGCAAAGCCTGACTGTGCACTTTGTGTCAATTTTAACACAATAATTTCTTATTGCCTTTTTCAATTATTGCATTTCCTTTGAGCAGGTCAAAATTTAGACCTTCTAAGAGAGAGAGAAAATCCATTTTGATATTTAAATTTTATAGCTCAGGGTATGAGGAGAAAAGAGCACAGAAGTTATATATTTGATATTAGTATTGTTTCACTTTGGGTGAAAATGTCCCCCACCCCTCAAAAAAATTATCCGTATATATTTGGTTGGGGAGCATAATCCCACAGAAAAAAAAGTCAAAGCTTCTAAGAATAAAAATCTACTTCTGTTGATGGATTTTTTTTTCTGTATTTGCTGAGGAATAATAATGAAACCCTATAAGCTCAACTGAGGCTTACAGTAGCCCAAGCTTTGTTGCTTTTGTTGGTTTTGATGATGATGATAAATAGAAAATTGATATGAATTGAAATAATTATTGTTTATCATAGCATACAAATATGGTCTATTGTCTTCAAAATCTGGTTTCATTTTCATCATTTTTGGTCTTCTTCATTCAGACACTTTGTACAAAAAGGAAGGCTAGGCAAGGAATCCTGAATGATGAGTAATACTCAAAGGTATCATGTTGTTTCTGCTTCTGCTGCTGTCATGTGCTCTGTGTGGTTCTACCTTGGAATACTGTTTGAAAACTTCAGCTGTCCCAGAGTGCTACAGCAAGTATGTGACTTCCTTGTTGTAACCACTTTGCTATTTCCAGTCCTGGTTATGAATCGAAAATCCCTACACAATTTGGGACCAAGCTATCTGAAAGACTGCAGATACGAGCTCCTCCAGGTGCCGAGATCTTTTCTCAGCCCCACCCTGACTGGAGACTCGTTTGGTGGGAACACAACAAAGGGTATTTCAGTGTTTGCTCCCAAGTGCTAAAACAGTGTGCCAAAGGAGGCCAGCTAGGTTGACCTTCCATTGGCAGGCAAAGACAACTTTATTCAAGAAGGTCTCCAGCATATAAGGCCCAGGGGTTCTAATTGCTTATTTTGTTTGACTGTGTGTTCTAAAATGTGTTTTCAATTTGTTATTGTTATTAGACTGTGTGTTTTTAAAGTGTTTTCAATTTGTTATTCCTTTTTTTCTATACCACTGAATAGTCAAAGTCCTTTGGGTAGTTTACAACAGTATATAAAATACACTATAAAATGCAGATAACAAAGAAAGCAGAGGTAGAGTCCCAATTCTGATCAACATGTCGAGGTAGATTGCAGCTGGGAGAGATGCTCTGTGGTCCCAAACCATGAAGGGGTTTATAGGGTAAAACTAGCCCTTTGAATTGAGCTCAGAAGCACATAGGCAGCCAATACAATTGGCCCAGAATTGGTCTCATATGTTTGGACTTTGTGGTTCCTGTTATCAATCTGGCTGCCACTTTTTGCCTTAATGGCAGTCTTCTAGACAGTCCATACAGAATGTATTGCAGTAATCTAGTTTAGAGATTACCAGAGCACAGTTTACAGAAATCAGGCAGTCCTTGTCCAGATAGAGACATAGTTGGGCTCCAGCCTTCTGCAGAGTGGAAGACACTCTGTGCTGCTGAAAACACCTGAGTCTCAAGTGACAACTTTGGATCAAGAAGCACCCCGTACTACAAGCCTTCAAGAGTAGCTTATCCCCATCCAGAACAGCTTGAATTCCCTCCACTCATCAAGGACCACACACTAACAGCTCTCAGTCTTGTCTTTACTGCGCTTTCATTTGTTAGGCTCATCTAATCCATTGTCACAGCCAGGCACCAGTTTAGCACATCCGCCTGATAGGGAAGAAGAGAGACCTAGAGCACTATGTCATTGGCATACTGATGAAAAGGCACTCCAGAACTCTGGATGACTCACTCGGTGGTTTCATGTAGACATTAAATAGTGTGGAGGACCATCCCCGAGGAACCCAGTGTCAGAGAGTCCATGGGACCAAGCTTTCCTTAAAAACAACAGTGGTTATTATTATTATTTTATTAAATCTTGTATTTTATATGTCAGCCACCTTGAACACCCTTTTGAGGAGAAAGATGGGTTATGCATTAAACAAAGAGCCTTAGGAACAACACTTTTTGCAACATTCCCTTAGTGCAGGAGGGAATGGAAGAGTGTGTGTACTTGGGAGAAACTGGGATGCTCACATGTAAGCATGTAAGAGTGCAACAGAAAGAAGGGAGGGGATTCTAAACCAGGGCTCTCTGTTACAGTTGACTTGAAGCATTTGCTGTTCTAAAAGATATTTCATGTTCATTCTGAAAGTTTAAGTCAAACAGCTGATACTTTCATTTGTAATTTGGTTTTGATGCTGCTCCTAAGAACAGACTGTGTTGTCTGCTTTCTCTGGAATGCCATGATCAGCATCTTTAAAAATGGCAATGGTTAAAAAATATGGATAGGAAATATATTAGAGGGTCAAGAAATGGCTCTAGGTTATTTGTTTTGTATTGTATTTGAGGCAATGGACAAATCTGAAAAAAGTCAGAGTTCAGATAGATATGCCTGTAGGAAAAAAGATTGTGATGTTCTCTTTAATTGAATTGTTTTTACTTCCTACAGGCAGATCCCCTCTGTTTAATGTTTTTCTTTACAAGTCACAGTGTAGCCTTCCAGAGGGGCAGACGCAGAGTCCCTCTCAACTAGCCTTGAGCCTGGGAATTGGAAATGGGGAGGAGGGAAAGAGACAGCAGGAAAAAAAATACAGCTCCAGGTTTTTAATCATGTCATAATTATAAGCCAATTATGTTAGTTCTTTTTAAAAGGAGGAGAATAGAATATAAGGGCCAAACAATCCTGTGCCATAGCACATGTTATGGTTACCTCCTTTACAGCAGAGCTTTGGGGCAAAGAAAAAAGTACATGCATTCATATATTTCCAACATTTAGACGTGTCTGAAAGGACCTGAAAGAATGGCTTATTTGGAGCACTGCAACAATAGATTCTGACAGAGGTTCAGAGAGAAGGGGGAATTGCACACAGGAAAGCAGCAGTTTGTAATGGCTCCTTCCTTAGGGTGGTGTATCATTCATACATCCTATTGCCGCACTAGAAATTCTTCCCCTTGAAAGCACCATAACTGGAAACGAGTCATTCAAAATAGTTAAAGGTATGTTTTCTGTTACATAATCAAACTCGTTCTTTTTTTTACTGCAGATCACAGCTGCTGGTGGACGTCTGAAATTTACCGTTTCATATGACCTCCCAGGGGAGGAAGATGCTCCGCAAGCAATGCTTCAATCTGATGTCATCATAGAGGTAGGCTATGAGACCTGTGTGGATTCATGCAGTGACAGGTAAATGATCAGCAGCACCTCAGCAGACTTTGTTACCTAAACCAAAGCTAAATATGGGGCCTTCCCAGAAATCTTACAGTGCAATTTAAACTTCAATAGCAGGGAAGACAAGCAGTGAAAAAGAAGGAAAGGGAGGAACAAGAATAGCATGATAGATACATGCAAATAAAGCAACATATTCTTAGAATTAATTTTGGTTTCAGTTGATAACTGGAGAGTTAACAAACCAAATATCATAGAATATTGTCTGTACAGGTAAGCACACTTACTTTCAATAGGACATAAGAATTGTCAGTTGTGTGCAGCATGATGTCCAAAGATGTCATTTGAAAAAAGGTTAACAGCAAACAGAGCCCCTTTGTTTTAATGGAAATTACTTCTCACTAACAGCTTTTCTATACAAGGCATCTATTGTGTACTCAACATTCCCTACTCAAAGTTGCATACAGGTTCTCTAAATACTTTTATGATCTACCAGCTTGTGTTGGGTACCACCTAGAGGTTAAGTAATGGAAAACCAGGAATTGATACATTCCATCTGGAATGCACACAACTCAGTCCTGCAGCAGAACCAAAAGCAGATGCAGCAGATTAACAACATTTTATAGAGAAGCTCTAAAATTGTTTGGGATCGCATCTTCAATATAAAAAATACATTACTTTCATCATCATCCTACATTAATTTGTTCAGCAGTATACATAAAATATGCCAAGTAAAGTCAAAGAGAAAATACTGCAACTACAGTATTGCGTATTGTAAACTGCAGTGAATTTCTCACTGGAAAGATCCTTGAAGTGGAATAACCTGTGCACCGAAAAAAAGGAGAAGAAAGAAAGAAAGAATGCTTTAATCTGTTGTAGTATCATTTGTAAATGTAAAGTAATGAAAGGGACACAAAGAGAAGGAAAGATGCATAAAATAAATATATATGCTAATTGAAGTGCATGCTCTCTAAAAGGTTACATTGTTTTAGATAGTTGCAGATTTGCATAATTGATAGCAGACCTCAACATACTATATTTTTCATGAGAACAATCAAAACCGTGATGCCTGTTTCTGGAAGGCTATCTGAATGTTATTGTTCTATCATTATTCAAATTTCCACACCCATAATAATACCCAGTAGGTACAGGTATATCATATCATATCATATCTATCTATCTGTGTAGCATATACCTTTACACTGAATTAGTGTGTGTTCTGTGATAATGCACCATCACTTCTTTCAAATGTTTGTACCCTTAACACTTATAATTACTAGGGAAGCGGTTTGAGAATCTGCACATCACAGGAGGGAATTCACTTGAACCCATTTGAAGAGCATACTGAAGAAGTGTTGCTGAAGCACAATTTATTTATGTTCCATGGCACTGACTCTCCAGTCAGCAAAAGGGAATTCATGACTGTGCTGGCAAATATAAAGAGACTCCTTATCAGAGCTACATACAGCTATGGGATGAATGCCATCTACAGGTAATCGTTGGAACTGCAGTTTGTTCTGTCCTTGGTATCATGCAATATGTTCTTTGTTCAGCCTTAATGCTCTGTTGAAGAAGTGGATGACAGTTTTTCTTGCTATTGTCATTTTGTTTCAGATGCTTTTTGGGGGGAGGAGTCACTAGGGCTTGTGTTTAGAGTCCAATGGAAAATCTGTAAAGAAAAGGAAGTGAACAGATCATTATCATTATTACACACATGAAGTATGTAAGAAAAACTAATGTGCTATTTATCCAAGTATAGTATTAAAATGCTGGATATCTCAGTAATTTAGATTCATACTTAGTCAAAGAAATGTACTGCAGTAAATGGGCAGTTGCACACTGTATGGGAACATTTCCCATTGCCCAGGGACTGAGATGCAGTGAGATACCATATTTTTTCAGTTATATTAAGAATTTTGTTGATACCTCCATGAGCAAAATGGTCACCAATTTGAGCCTAGTCACAGAATTATCTTAAGGATCTTAGAAGTAAGGCCCTTTGATATAAATAGGACTCACTACCATGGAAATGTGAATAAGGTTGCAACCATATATAAAAGTATTTGCATTGCATTTGTAAACATTCAGGTGGACTTCCAATATGTTGATCAAGACATCTTCAGTGGCTTCCAGGTTCAGTCCTTCTACTTCTTGCTGCTGGCATCATCAGGAGCTGTTGCTCCTCTGTCTCATCCTTGTTTGCTTGATAGGCAAATATCCAGTGCAAGAGGCAGGGGATACAACAGGATTCAATGGTGAAGAGGGTATGCATCTTCAGCAGGCCTTGCAGTAGGCTCCTGCTCAGCAGTGGGTCCTCGGCAGGCCCCCAGTCTGCCTATCTTTGGGGCTGGCCCTGCATCCAGCCTCTGATTACTCCTTTTCTTTACCCAAAGTAAAATAGATATAATCAGATGTCATTCCCCAGACCAGTGAAAGAACAGTATCTATACTGAAGATGAACCTGGTAGAGTGTAATGGTCTCCAGCCACAGGACCCTCATCATTGTTCTCTCTTCAGCATACATTTTATTTTTTAATCTTTTGCATTCCAGCCTATATACAGGCTGCAAGCTGGATACATTGCCATATCATTATGTGACGTTGCAAGAAACACCCTTCCTTGTCATTTGATTAAGCTCCTGGCACATGCTCCCTAATGTTCTCCAGCCCTTATGCAGCATACAGTGTTCTTCTCTCTGTCAAAAATTCTGTTGCTAGGACAGCATACTTCACTGAAGATGATTATGCCAACTTACATTTGGTAACCACTTCACACTGAATACCAATTCCTCACCATCATGCTCTCAGTGGCTTTAGCTTCACCTCTATATTTCTTTTTGTGTCCCACTTGAACACTTCGCTGCAGTATCTCTTTTACCCTCACTCATCTCAAGGTGTTTTATCTCTCTACCAGCTCTGCCTATGTTCCTTGTTTTTCTTTTGTGCATGGAACTTTCTGCTCAAGCACATATGTGATTATACCTTTTTCTTATCTTTCAAAGCTGTCCTCAGAAGCACATTCTGCTTCAGACTCATTTTGCCTCTTGACCTGTATTCTGTACACTGGCTAGAATATGGCTAGTGTGAGGTCATATTACCCCAAAGGGGCAACACAAGCCACCCATGGCTTGGAGTTTCCCTAAAAAAATCCAGGCATCATCCAGAAGGTTACAAGTAATGGTGCCCTGCTGTTGCCACTGGATATATATATGAGATACCCCTTTCCCCTCTTAAAAACATGTCCTCTGTTTGTATATTCAGGTATGGCAGTGTTTTCTGGCATCTCCTGCCTAACACACCAGCAAAAACAGACATGAATTCATTAGACATTGCATCTTGCCTCTTGTTCACATGACAGTATGATAAAGAATAATAACCTATATGACCAGGCAACTGTTTTAAACTTGTCCAGATTAATTTTCTTACAGGCATCTTTTCTCTTTACCATTTTGTGTTTCTTTCTTTTTTTTCTTTTCATCCACCCGTTGACTGTAAATCCTTCATACAATTTTAGATCTGTATTTTCTTCTGCAGCTCTGGAAAGAGACATATATTCTGTAAATCAATTATACACTGTAGCACCATGTTCAAAGCAGAGAAATGAATACACAGAGCAATGAAGGATCATGCCTAACAGCCCCACCTTCAACCCTGAAGTCCCAATACATAGGTTTTGTAAACAGATTTTAACCCTCCAGAGTGTAGATTTCCAGAGAAGTGTGCATGGAGAGGAAACATTGAGGTCCCTTGCACAGACTGAGCTCAAATATCAGGGACTTGAGGTGAAGCCTGCAAGCGTAATTCTGGCATACACCTCTTTACATGTTCATCTGTAGTGGTACCAAATGTTATCACAGGGCTTGTCACAGAGCCTGAGCAGATGTTTACAAAAAGAGAGAGAAGTCCATGTGGCAAAGCAGCCTGACACTGCTGTGCCTAGTATCAACATGGAAATTCTGCAGCAGATGCTCCTGTCTATGTATGTGGATCATCCTGATTGCTAACATTGTTGTGGATACTGCTGATCTTTGGTAAAACAGACTGATAAATCAGCAAAAGCAGTGGATTAAACATCGATGTGTGTAGTGGTCCTCACTGGCTTCCTTCCAAGGGCAGAATGTTGGCATTGCTGGGGCAGAAAACCATGCCACTCTCTTAGGGTAATGCTGCTCTCCTTCCGACATGGGTCTCCGAGTGGCGATCAAGCATTGCTCCAAGCGATAGCCTTCCTGCTGCTTCATGAGAAGCTGGAACAAAGGTCACCTAGACCCTGTGGTAGCAAGAACTGTGATAGGACAGGGCCCATGTAGCCAATGGTCAGGCTTCAGTACCTAATGAAAACTGGCACCATTGACTGAACACAACTGTGGAATAATGTTGCATGAAATGTAGATGTAGTGACCTAGAGGCTTTCCAGCAGCATTGCATAGCGGTGGTGATTTCTTTTCTTTCTTAATCTCAGGATGCAACAATTAATGTAACAGCAGATCGTAAACAGTGCTGCTATTGCTTCAAATGTGGTATCTCTTTTAATTTTGTTTGCATTTAGAAGTCAACAGTGTCTGCCACACTATAGAGTCATGCTGAAAATTTGGTCGAGATACACAAATTTCTCAAGTATCTGCAAGATCCTGTGTCCCATTACAGGCAACATTATGTACTTTAATGCTTGCAGAATGGCACAGAGGAATAGAAATGACTACATTGTAGTAGGACAAAAATTGCACTGCAGCTTTTTTTCAATGAATAAAAACTGTTAAACACATTAAAATACCATTTACCAAATAGCAGAACCTAATGAAAACTGGAACTGTTCAGTGAATACAAATGTGGAATAATACTGAGTGAAATGTTCTGTGTGTAAATGTTTCTCATTGTTCCAAATTATATTACATACCACTAGGAAGAGACAATCTATGGTTCAATATGCAAATAGGATAATAAGGCGATAGCAATTTTTGTTGTGTTTATAGTTCTTAAATTCTTTTGACTTACAGCTGGTCTTTAAAATTGTGGTCATATTTTTTAAAACTTTTTGCTCTATTTCTTTGATCTGACTGTAAATGAAATTACACAATAAGGATGCTGCATCAAGACAAAATTGGAGAGATGTCAAAGTAATTCCTGAAAATATTATACTGGTTAACTTCCTTTGTTGTTTGTAAGCTGTTTTGAGTGCTTTTTTTTAAATGAAAGGGCAAGATAGAAATTATTTTAATAATACACAATACCTAATTTTTCTCAGCTTTGCTTTTTTAATAAATTCCAGTTATATTTAAAAAAAAACAAAGTTGACAAAACTTATCTAAAAAATACACTTGACCAAAATTTACTAAACATCACAGAACAGAACAATCAGCTTTTTGTTTTGAAAAAATAGCTTTTCCCATTGACCTTTGGTTAACTCTGTTCCTTCTTTTGGCTCTGGCCTCTTGGCTTTTGGCTTTGGCCTCTTGGCAGAGCAGCAGAGGCACAGGCTGGGAGAGAGTGCTGAGTGGCCAGGGGACTAGTGAAGGCAAGGTAGGAGCTGGGCAGGGGAGCAGAGGGCCAGGAGCAGCAGAGAGGAAGGGCGGCTTCCCTTGTCTGCGTCCCTTGGCTGCAGCCCGGGCTGTCCGGAGACTCCCTTCCCTGAGACACAGAGGTTTGATTGTTTGTTTGTTTGTTTCGTTTGTTTGTGCTGTGCTTTGTTTTTCTTCCAATTTAAATTTAAGTTTATTTTATCCGTGTGTGTGTGTACGAGTGGGTTTTTGTCTGGAAGAACTGGGCAAGTGAGAGGAACTGCAGGACTAACAAGGCAGGGGACCAAGGTAAGGTCTCGGAAGGGATACCGATGGCAGACCAGCAGATGGCCTTGGCGGGAGTCACGGGTGTTGCTGTCCGCTGCGAGAGCTGCGACATGTTCGTCCTTCTCCCCCAGGAGAGGCAGGGATACACTTGCCCTCGGTGCAAGATGGTGACCCTGCTAGAAGAGGAGGTGAGGTGCCTGAGGGCTGAGAGAGCTCTCCAGCCCCCCCCCCGGAGCAGCCCCCCTCTGGACAGAGGGTTGAGGGAGAGACCACGGGAGGAGCAGCTGCGGAGACATGGAGGTATGTCACCCACAGGAGGAGGAGGCCAGCATGGCCTCCTCCTTCTCCTGGCACCAATCTGGAGCTGGGAAGCAGGTTCTCTCCACTTGGGGAGGCTGGGGCTGATGAGGCCTCGGGGGACCAGCAAGACTCCCAGCCTGGGATGTCAGGCAGCAAGAGGGCTGCTGCAGGAGAGGCGACGGCCAGTGCACGGCCACCCACCAGCACCGGGAAGGTACAGCGGTGGGTGATTGTTGTTGGGGACTTCCTGCTGAGGGGCACTGAGGCGGCAGTGGGAGGTTTGCTGCCTGCCGGATGGACGCATCCAGTATGTGAAGGACAGAGTAAAGCGTCTTGTTTGCTCCGGGGGTCACCAGCCACTCCTGGTGATCCATGTGGGCACAAATGATCTGGCCAGGCAGGGTGTGGTTGGGACCACCAGGGACTTTAGGGCCTTGGGGAAGAAACTCAGGGAGCTAAAGGCCCAAGTGGCCTTCTCGTCAATCTTACCTGTCTGGGGATTTGGACCAGGAAGGGACAGGAGGGCCTCTGAGGTGAACGACTGGCTTAGGGTGTGGTGCCAGAAGGAACGCTTCAGGTTCCTCGACCACGGCACTCGTTTTCTTGACAATGGACTTCTGGGTTACACCTCACGAGGATGGGGAAAAGGTCCTTTGGAGATGCTCTAGCGAGCTTCGTCCGGAAGACTTTAAACTGAGCTGGGGGGGGGGGAGGTTCAGGTCCCCCAGTAACGTGTCTGCACTGGACAAGTGTGTGGGGAGGATCAGGGCTCTGGGAGCAGGGTTTTAGAGATACTGCAGGGACTGACAGGACTCCTACAGAGAGGGGCCAGGTACCAGGGAGGATGGGAGGAAGGAGGAGGCTGGGAACTCCAAGGGAAGTGGTGGGAAGGAGTTGAGGTGCATGTACACCAATGCTAGGAGCATGCATAATAAGCAGGAAGAGCTTGAAGCTCTCCTGGGAATAGGAAGGTATGATCTGGTGGGAATCACAGAAACTTGGTGGGATGAAAGGCAAGTCTGGAATGTGAACAGAAAGGTATCACCTTTTTAGAAAGGACAGGAAGGGAAAGAGAGGTAGGGGTGTGGCTTTATACATCAGGGAAGGGATAGGATGCAGTGAGATAGAATGCAGCACAGATGGGGATTCGGTAGAGGCAGTCTGGATGAAACTTGGGGGTTTTGACAGGGAAAGAGACGTGACAGTGGGGGTATGTTATCGCCCTCCAGGTCAACTTGAGACCCTGGATGATGTCCTGACAGACCAGATTCTAAGGATATCTTGGGAGAGAGATACAGTAATTATGGGAGATTTCAATCTCCTGGATATTACTTGGGAGACTCACTCGGCGGTGACAGCCAGGTCACGTCGCTTCCTAGAAGCTACAGAGGGAGGGTTTTTCACACAGAGGGTGCGAGAGGCGACGAGGGGGGGAAACATCCTTGACTTGGTCTTGACCAATAGGGAGGAGCTGATAGATGTACAGATTAGGGGAGCTCTGGATGCAAGTGATCACTGCATCCTTTGCTTTGAGATCAGGGGACTGGGGACATGCAGCAGGTTGGGCACTAGAAGCTGGGACTTCAAGAGGGCCAACTGAAGGCCAGACTGGGGAAAGTCTCCTGGGATAGGTTGCTGGAAGGTAAGCGAGTTGAGAAGGGGTGGATAGCACTCAAAAGGGAGGTTTTGGAGGCACAAGCCTTGACGATACCTCTAGTCAGTAAGGTGGGAAGGCGGAAGAGAGTGCCATCATGGATGCAAAAGGAGGTGGTTAAAGGGATTAGACAAAAGAGGAACCTCCGTAGGAAATGGGTACTGGGGGAAATAGACAAAAGGGTATACCGGGAGGAGGAGGCCCGTTGCAGAAGGATTCTTCGCAAGGCTAAGGCTGATTACGAGCTGAGACTTGCCAAGAATATCAAGAGCAACAAAAAGGGCTTCTTTCAGCATGTAAATAGGAAGAGGAAGGGGAGACAAGTGGTGGGACCACTAAATAAGGAGGAAGGAGATCAAGTGACTGATAAGAGGGAACAGGCACAGATGCTAAATGACTATTTTGCCTCTGTGTTCTCCTCAAAGCAGGACGGGGGATATCCGCATAGGAGATTAGATGAGGCTGGGGACTTAGGGGCACAGATTAGAGTCACCCCCCTTGAAGTCGAGAGGTCCTCAGGGCATTGGACATTACAAAGGTGCCAGGCCCTGACGGGTTACACCCGAGAGTACTTAGCGAGTTGGCAGAGGTTCTCTCACGCTCGCTGGCCTCCATTTTTGAGATCTCGTGGAGAACGGGTGAAGTTCCAGAGGACTGCAGGGTGGCATCCGTGGTCCCAATTTTCAGAAAGGGTAGTAGAAAGGACATGGGGAATTATAGACCGGTTACCCTTACATCCATTGTAGGAAAAACAATGGAAAGGCTCATAACAGAGAGAGATCTAGTGATGCTAGATAGGGAAGGGAGGCTGACAGCCACACAACTCGGCTTCCGCAAAAACAGGTCCTGCCAGACAAACCTTGTGGAATTCTATGACAAGGTTTCGAGATGGCTAGATGGAGGGGATGCAGTGGATGTGGTATACCTGGATTTCAGCAAGGCCTTTGACAAAGTGCCCCATGATATCCTGGTGGAGAAACTGAGGAGTTTTGGGATACACCAAAGCACTGTCCGGTGGATTAGGACATGGTTGACAGACCAAAAGCAGAAGGTAAGCATTAGCGGGGAATCATCGGGATGGCGGCCAGTAACAAACGGGGTCCCCCAGGGCTCTGTCCTGGGGCTGATCCTGTTTAATCTTTTCATTAACGACATGGAAGAAGGGGTGAACAGTCTGCTGATCAAATTCGCAGACGACACTAACACTGGAGCAGTGGCCACAACTGAGGAGCAGGTACTCCAGATCCAAAAGGATCTGGACAGACTATGGAAGTGGGCAGGAGACAACAGGATGGCATTCAGTGTGGATAAGTGTAAGGTCTTGCACTTGGGGCATAGGAATAGGTGTCATAAGTACAGGTTAGGTGACAAGTGGCTGGAGAGCAGCACTTGTGAAAGGGACCTCGGGGTGCTGGTTGACTGCAGGCTAAACATGAGTCAGCAGTGAGATGCGGTGGTCAAGAGGGTGAACGCCACCCTTGGTTGCATAGCCTGAAGTGTGGCTTCTAGATCAAGAGAGGTATTACTACCACTCTACATGACTCTGGTGCGCCCGCAACTGGAGTATTTTGTTCAATTTTGGGCTCCTCATTACAGAAAGTATATAGCCAGGTTGGAGCCAGTGCAGCGTAGGGCCACAAGGTTGGTGGCCGGTTTGCAGGGGATGGGGTATGCGGCGAGACTGAGGGAACTGGGTCTCTTCAGCCTGGAGAAGAGGAGACTCAGAGGGGATATGTTGGCGACATACAGGTATGTGAGGGGATGTCACATGGAGATGGGTAGAGACCTGTTCTCCCTTGCAGAGGAAGGCAGGATGTGCTCCAACAGAGCAAAGCTCAGGGAGCCAAGGTTCCATTTGGATGCCAGGAAGCACTTCCTGACAGTCAGGACCCCGAGGGTGTGGAATGGGCTTCCACGAGAGGTTGTTGAGGCCCCATCAATGTGGGTGTTCAAGGATAGGCTGGACGTCCACATGGTGGGCATGTCTTGAGCGGAGCCGGCTGGTGCCGGAGGTCAGACTAGATGGCCCGGGAGACCCTTTCTGACTCGCTCTGTTTCTATGTTTCTATGTTTCTCTAATATATTTATGGCAGAGTATCCTATAATGAGATAGTAAACCAAATAAATTGTGGCATATAATGAATTGTCAGGTGAAGCTATTTCTCAGAGTTCTGTAAAATGTATGGATTACTAGCCATGAGCCAAAGGCTAAAAAACAAGCAAACAACCTGTAAACCCAGCATCCTGTGAACACTACTGTATGAGGGCAAAAAAGAAGAATTAATCTTAAAATGTATTGGTAATTCCTCACCCATAGCTTTTTTGGAAGACAGTGTTAGTAAGCCAGTTCCTGCGGGGAGTCAAGAAGACTGGGCTGGCTGCAAAATATATTTTAAAAATAAAAAATAAACGATGGCATGTGCAGAAGGAGTGGAGCAAGTTTGAAAGCACAGTTCCTCCTATAATGCATCCCGCTTTGCCAGTTTCCTTGATACCCTCCAAAGTGCAGTCTGGGTTTCACTGGTTACCTTTCTCTAGAACTGTGTTATGTAGAATGTTTCACCTTCTTGGCCCAATTTGGGCAAATGACTCATGGTGTTTTTCACCTGCAGTGCACCAACCTGTTGCAGTTTTTAATACAATGATGACCCATGTAGGGCAGGATGACAGCTGCAAAGGGTTTAAGCAAAGGAAACAGAAATTCAGTGAGCACTGGTTAAGATGAAGGGAGGCTGCCTCAGAACTGCCGCTTTCAAGGGGATGGCAGGAAATTGACCGGACCTCCATTTGGGATTTCCTTGACTCACCTACACAAAGCCAAGAGGCCCTCGGGACAGCGATGTGGCAGGCCTTCCTTGGTACATGAACGGGGGACCAAAGTAGGTGAAAGTCTAGCCAGGGCAGCTGACCCAACAAGACTGGTATAGAATGAGGAGTGCTCCTCTGTCTCCAGGCACCAGCAGGAGGTGGAAGGAGACGGTTCTTTCTCTGCTGCTCTTTGCCCATTGCAGAGCTTTTTGGTTGGTCTAAGTGGTTGGTCCTTAAAGTCCTCAGCTATGTGCTCTCTCTCTATTCTGGAAATGTGCCTGCAATTAGTAACCAATTATGTTGAAAAACATAATGATATATACTCCCAATACAGCAACGAATTGTATATCTGCTGCTTTCAATAACATGTTTTTGTTCTGTTGGAGTATACAGAAGGATACTTCATTACTTCTCCACTTGGGCTTAAACACATGTGATATAGAAAGGATTTTGATGAAGATGGCAAGAAAATATTTCCCTGCATATTTTGTGGTTGAAATATATAAAAGTATACTTCAAAAATAATTTTTATTATCTTTTCAAAATCCTTCATGAATCACAAGTATTTAAGACCCTGACAGGTGCTATGGGCCTGCTCTTTTAACCAAAAATATCAATTGCATAATCTATGCAAAGGCATAAGTTTCATTAAGTTCAGTAGAACATACTTCCAAGTGAGCACTTTTCAGATTTAAGTCTTGGAAATTCAAATATAATCCCCCCCTCCATTGTAGAACAAACCCCATGAAAAGGAGACACGATTGCTTACAAATCAAAATGCTTAGGATTTTGTTGTTCTCCTCAAAATCCCTCCTGAGCAATCCTCTTGAGAAAAAAAGCTAATGCTCCCAGAAACCAAGAGCACCTCAGTTCAACCACAGCCACTAGACCAGGAGCTTGGTTCCTTAGGAGACAAGCTGCAAGTCTGTCCCTGTTTAGGGAACTCTGTGCTGAGGTCGAGACTGAGCCACACCCTGGCCCTCAGGAACATCAACACAAGTGGCAGGCAAGTCGGCCGCTATTGGGAGTGAGAGGAACAGTTGCTCTTGATGCTCATTTCCAAGGGCCCCTGACTGGGACTCAGAGGAGAAAGAGGAGGAGGGAGCTTTGAAATGTGGGCCAATTCCAGACATTGAGATGGGAAAAGTGGGCATGCTTATCTCAAGGCCAGAATCCCGAGGCATGCAGACAGCCTCTGAGGATAATGAAGATGTGCAGTGATTGAAAGGGGGCTTGGAATAGGGGCGTTTTTCAGAGACAGACAAAACAGGTATGGCTCTTCATGACACAACAATGGCAGAAGAGGGCAACCCAATTAGAGAATCGACATGCAGAGAAGAGGCATGCCCATTCCAAAAGGCCTCTCCCAAAAGGATGGGGCCCAGGAAAGCTAATAAGGGGAGTTCCTAGAAGGAACTACATTGGGTTCAATGCTCAGAGATTCTTCCTGGCTGTTTGTGCTTCTGGAAAACCCTTTGGTCAATAAAGAACTTTTTGGAAGAAACATCTGCGGCTTTGAATGTGTGAAGGGAGAAAACCTTGCTCACTACAACAAGTACCCCAAGCTGCCATCTGAAAGAGTGCTCACTTGCACTGCCAAGAAGGACTCTTCAGGAGAAAGCAAAGCTTCATGAGCAGGGCTTTTTCCAGAGAGCTCTAATGTAGTACAGCTGAGTCTTTGATGGGGCTGAGCAGGTTCTGGAAATAAAATCACTCAGTATCTGCCTGGCTGTTGCTGGAAACAGTGCTGTTCTTTCAGCTCCAGTGCCTCATCTGTTTTGCTATAATGGTTATTCTTTAAAATTAACAATATAATTGTTATAATTTTCCTATAATTGTTTCTTGTGAGCTGCTCAAAGAGCTCTTGAGCTATGGGACAACATACAAATGCAATAAATAAGTGATGCTCCTTGATTCTGACCTTTGGATTCTTGCTGGATTCTGCTCCTCAGCTGTGTAGCAAATCTAACAGTAATTTCACCTCTGCCTGCTACCTTGACTACTCCTGCTTAACCTGAACCCCCCTAGAATGCAACCTTTGTGTCTGAACATTTGCCTGTTTCACTACTTGCTTTTTGGATAGCCCTTTCACTCAGTCTGCTTCAGCCAAAGCAGGACACCCACTATTAAGTAATTAGCTGCTCTCCTTCAGTTTCAGTGGTTTGAGTGGGGCTTATGTTTGCTGTCTTCCCACTAGAGTGCATTCAGCAATCCTAACCCTACTGAGCGCACAGTGTCAATTGCATTGCTTATTAGTCTGGGAAGATACGTCAATTGGCTTGCATATTCAGTAATTCTGATGTGCAGGCCTAATAAAACAAATAAATCAGCAAAAAACACATGTCATACATACATGAGTGATCTGTAGCCATATTGTTCCCTGATGCAGATAATCCTGAGTAAAGCAAAAGCCTGCTTTCCTTTTTAATGAACTCACCAATTCTCTCAGGGTGATAGTACTGGAACGCAGGAGCTTATTACAGCTCTGGAAAATGGGATCAAGAAAAAGAGAGTTCCTAGGTTCAGACTGTGGATGCTCTTCTTTCTTCTGTACTAAATCAGGGCCCTGCTGTGTTGAGCACTGGGCAACCTGTACTCAGTCTTATACTGCCCCACTGCTACTGCCACTGTCCACTAAAAACAAGAATTTGTAGTGTCAGGATAACTGGAAAAATGGGATGGTTCAGCAAAGCTCATAGAAGCAGAGGTCTGTTGGCCTGTTGCAGTCTAGAAACTAGTGTCAGAGCTCATTTCAGAGTATACTTTTGAAAACCATTAGTTCCTGTTGTGCAAGACATCGGTTCCACATGTGGAAGAGGACAGAGGCTCTGTTCACACCATGTGGATTATATAGGCTAAAGGAGGACCAAGCTCTGGTGCCTTAGTGCAAGTGCTCTCTTCATCTTGCTTAAGACCTGGATTTTTTGAAAGTCACTCAGGACAATCTGCCATTAGAGTAACAGGCATATTGCACTGCCTTTTGGGGAGCTGCAGAGAATGTATAGATTGGCCGTCTACAGCTTACATGTGCTCAGATTGGTATCTCCAGATCACCAGTTGGTGTGCGTTTTTTTCTATTTTTTTTAGAATACCAATACCATTGCTTTCCTTTTACCAAATGGCATATAGAATGAGACAAGTGCAAAGCAACTCTGTATGCTTCTTTGTAATATACTGCATTTATCTCTATGCAGTGCACTGGTTTCCACAGGAACAGCAACAAAATAGATGATCAGAAGTAGTGTATACTCTGTGAATGTAATTAAAGATTTCAGTACTTCTAAGCCAGAGAAAGTGGTTTTGTATTTGACAGTTCCTCAGCTTTGGCTTTTGACAACAGCCTAGCTCTGTGTGTCTCTGCAGCAGAGAAAATAAAATGCCACTTGCAAGCTAAGCACAGCTTTCCTACCATTGTCACACTTGTTGAGACAGCTGTCTAATATGGGCCTGCCACAGTCTAAACCTGAATGGTATCAAGAAAGAGAGATAAAGGTAAAAGTGAAAACTGGCCTCCTTTAAAGTAATCAACTACACCCTGCATGCAGTCATACCTAACCTAGGAAACATAATGAGATCAATGTTCTTTCCTAGGTCAGTAGTAATCTGTCCATCTTATTCTTACTCTCTAGACTGAGTGGTGTTAACCTTGAAGTTGCTGATCATTTTTCAACTGGACCAAAAGATGCATCTGCTGTTGAAGTTTGCCAGTGTCCTCCAGAGTATTCGGGTACCTCCTGTGAAGTGAGTTTCTTAATGTAGACTGTTGAGTTATTTCCAGCTGAGTGTTCCTCCCAAATTTGCAAAACCAATGCACAGTGGATCTTTTGAAGAACAGAAAGGAAGCAGGCTTCTTTTGAATTAATTCAGAACACAATCAGCTGCATTTGTATACTTGGAAGCAAATGCTAATAGAGACATTTAAACAAACCAATAAACAATTATTTTTCATGACAGAAAGTTTACTCCTCCTCCACAGCTCCCTTTTTCCTCTTGTGAGTGTAGCCATGATGTTGGCAACCTTTCAGCTCTGATTTTGATTAGCCATTTTATGTCACCAAATCATGACAAATTGTGATTAAGCTCAACTATGGTGTGTTTGAAATAAGCCGTCTTTGGAGTTAAAATCACACACAGTTGACATCACACCCATCTTCATCACAGAGTTAAAATCATGCACAGTTTAGAATCTGAAAGCAAAATGGTTAAAATGGAGGTGAAAGCTCCTCATGGCCCCAGTGGAGGAGAAGAGAAATTGACATACGTGAATCCATGGAAAGACCAAGTTCATTCCCATCATGATAAGTTATGGTTTACTGAGACATCTGAATGGGAATACTATGTTAAATTTAGACTTCTAAATAAGTTTCTATAGGATTGCAGCTTCATTCCACACACACTCACACAGACACACCTACTTACCTTTATATCAAATGGAAGAATCCTATTATTGGGATTCTCTCTCTTCCTTTAAAAAAAAATCACAGCAGTACACAGCCTTGAATTTTCAAGGGCTGATGATTTGATTGCTCATAACAGCAATTGCCACGGACCTGACCCATGTTGCCTTTCTAACGCTGCCATTAAAAAAGAGGGTTCAAAAGTCATAAGTAAGATGTCATCATCATGATGATGATCATTCATTCATGCAGCCTGATTTACCCATATTAACAAACCAAGAGCCAGTCTGAGGAATGCATTTCTCCCTCCACTAAGCAGCCTTGTTGCTCAATGATAGATCTAACCAGCCTTGCCACTCAGCCTGGATCTGAAATCATGGTTTAAAGGGGATTCTTGTAGTTCCTAGATTAATTCTGGTTAGAAGTAGGTGAGAATTTGGTTCAGTGTGTTTTTTGATAAGGATATCTGAAGGTATTCTCATAAGTGGGAGAAAGCAAAACTGACAGATTTCTCAATCAAGGCGGGCTGTAAGGGCTTTTCTAGACTAGGTTTATATTGAGCACTCATCATTACTTACTTGTGCTCATTTGCAGGTGGTTTACACCACTGTCATTTCTGTACATGTCTCCCATGCTTCCCAGCAACTTTTCTCAAATGTTTGTTTGTTTTAGGAATGGGGAAAATGTATTGTATTATATTTTTGCAATCCTAAAATGAAACTGGCGCTGTTCACTAGTGCAGTTCTGCCATTGTACTTTTCTCCACTGACACCGCAGTGGGAGTTTTACATGCCCATGACTCCACCTGCCCCTTTAATGCAAAAACAGCAGTCATTATCCCCCCCTCCCCACTAAAATGATGCCATTTAGGTGTCAAGGGCAGGTGTTAATGTCTGTGGATAAACATTTGTACTCTGGAAACCGATTGAAGTTCTGTAAGAGTAGCAGAAAGCAAGCAAGCAAGAAATGTTTCTCAACTTTACTGTGTTATGTATTGTGGGCAGTAAAACATCAACGACAATTGAACCTGTGCTGTTGTTTTCTGGGCACAATGGAGCATATGAAAAAAAATGGGGAGAAGCTATACAGAGTCAGCAGGAAACAATTTCAGTTGTTAGATGCCTCTAAAGTTCATGTAGAAGGATGTACTGAAAGCAACCAAAAAGGGCAAGAAATTCAGACATTATGTCAAACTCACAAATACTCTAGCAGAGGAAGTAGCAAATTTAAAAACCCCATCTTGGGAAACCCTGATTGCTTAGCTCCTAAAACTCTACACCTGAATTATTGTTGATTCAACCACATTTCTCGTGCTTAGTTAGGATTCATTGTTTTCTTACAGACTTCTCATCTTTAACAGCTACATGATAGGCAGAAACAAAACAGCCCTTTCCATGCTGGGAATGCCTATGGTTATTGAATTTGTCCAAGGAAAATAGCTGAAAATTTAATTTCATTCATAGATAGATAGATAGATAGATAGATAGGAACTTGACAAAATCTGCAAATATATTCATAAGAGGATGAAAAGAACATGAGAATTTTAAAAAAATCAAAGTGGGAGAAAGCACAGCAGACATTTTTCTATACTCCTAGATACTTTCTACACAAGGCATTTATTTTTCATTTGTGATTCCTCACAGTGGGTTGTTTGCAGGTGCTTTATACCACATCATCATCCTGTAGAACCCATTCTGTGCTACCATTCTGCATCTTTTTTAAGATTGAGGAAAGTCTGGTGTTATGAGGAAACGGCAGAATGAAATCCTAGCCTTGCTGCACAATTCTGCTTTGGCACAGTGTAACAGAGTGGTTGTGTAATGGAACATTCATGGAAAGACGTAGAAATAAAAAGCCCTGGGAGAATATGTGTAAAGCAGCCACTCATGATCCCTCAAAGAATCTGGAAGAAGTCTGGGTGGGACAGAGAGTTAAAAGCATAATACAGATAAGCCCCTAGTTGTAACTAAGGATGTTTGAGCCACTGTAGTATAGTGGTTAGACTGTTGGCCTGGGAATTGGGAGATCTAGTCACTACTTGGCCAACTGGGCCACGCTTAGTCATACGTGGTCACTCTGATTCACTGGATGGCTTTGGGCCAGTCACTGACTCTCAGACTAGCCCACCACGGTCATTGTGAAGAAAAATGAAGCGGAAGAGGCAAATTATGTAAGACTCCTTGCGGTGCTTTTAGGCAAAATGGTAGGATGCAAAGTTAATAAATAAATAAATGGCTGTACATAACCTCTGGCTTCCAAAAATTAGCCACTTTTTATAGGTCAGATATATTACATCTTAACTTATCCAGGAAATGTGGTTTGGAAAGAGAGAAAATATATAAGAAAGATCCAGGATTGCCATTTGTTTTTCCTTATGTGGGTTTAGAACCTGATGTAGCATATTTCATACTGACTGCAATGGTATAAGCCATTTCATTGTTAAGGGGCTTACTCAAGATCCAGGTAAAGTTGTCATTCAGTAGACCTAATTGATTGCTCAATTGTCACTAAATTTTTGCCTCAATAATTTATAGAAATCTTCCAAACCTTTTGTTTATTTGGCCTTCTCATTTACAAATAACGGAATGTTGGTTTTGAACTGAGGCATTTATAAGGAAAACTGCAATCTATGCTCATCTGGGATATAAGCCCCTCTGAGTTCTATCTGGGGAGACATCAATAGGATTGCCCTGCAAGAGTTTCAGACAACAATTTCCTTATCATACATATAAATGTATTATTGTCTGTTATCACTTCATGATGAGATGTTACCATTTTTAGAAGCTCTGCATAATCAAGATATGAACCATGTTTGATTATTAAAAAGTAAAGTGCACCCTCCTTGCTTGGGCTGATAGTTTGCCTACAGTTGGTATGATTGCCTCCTATTTCTTGCAATGCTTGCTTCACTGGTTTAGAGACTGCAACCTTGTTTAAGGTTATAAATGCAATTTTCCCAGATTTCCAGTATTTTTATCCAAATGCTGCCTCACATATTCTCTGAGTGTGCACATTGAGTGCACATATGCTTAACTGACTTGTCAAGGCATTGCTTGCGGTGTCTTGGAATGCAAAATTCTTCGAAACCATGCCTCTAAGGAAACATTTTAAAACACAAAGATGTTCTGTTTCACAAGACTATAAACAATATGCCATTTATATAGGCACTCTAGGCATTTACTTGTCAGATCTCTTCTTCTTTAAAGGACACTGTGATTTTATATATAGTATTTAGGACTTGGCGCCTAAAGTCTTAAATGTTTTCAGTTGTTTCGTAATATTAATGTACAAACAAAACCAAAGGCAGTTCATAATGGTCTTGGAGGTTTTTGTTTGACTATTCAATAATCTGTTTGACCAGAAAATACAGTGGACCAAAGAAGTTAATGCATACCTCATCAGTAGTTATTATTTCTTTATCTAATAAAAAATTCCTAAACCACATCTTCATCCAGAAATTGGATTCCAAGGCAGTATTAATAAAAATCCTATTATCCAATACAATATGAAGAGACAATAAACATGAAACAATATAAGATAAACCAGAAATGATATCTCTTCAGACAATATTACTATTATTATTATTATTATTCAGTTTGTATGCTGTTATAATATTCTTATTATAATATTGTAAGCCCATAATATTAACTCCCACTGATAAGCAAGAAACAAAACCATTGGAAACCATTTCGTAGCTGGAGAAACTACAGACTTTGAGACTTGTATGTAAAGTATGCACAACAAGAGTGGTTGTTCAACACCTTGTTTATCCGTGATGTTTATGTTCCCAGTTGCCCCTGTATGCTCAGCTCCCATTTTCTCTTTGATCTCAGCCTTTTTGAATATAATTAAAAACTCACAGTCAAAATATCTACTATTTAACCTGACTCTCATCTGAAGTTCTGACTTGTACATTGAGATCTTTCCATCTTGACCACCATCACTTTCTGTTCTTCCTTGTCATTATAGTTTATCTTTCCCCTTATGGAAACTCTTAGATGAAAGTCCTGTTACCAAGGAGCTCAGCCTTTCAGCTGTTTTAGGTATACCCCTAACACCCTGACTGACCTGTATCTTCTCTAGGATAAGGTATATCAAGTAAAAGTATACAGGTCAACTGGCATACTGGTCAATAAATGATACGTATGTGGGATGCCATTCAGGATCCTCCAGATCATGCAGATGTCTTCTTCTTGGTCAGGCCCTATTATAATCAGGGATTCAAGACATTCACCAAAATACTGGATTTATCCATTTAACAAATTTTGAACAATACCATACAGGCTTTCCACTGAGTTTTTGTTAGGTTTTTTTTGGGGGGCGGGGCTCTTAAAAATGATCCAATTAATCCTAACCCCAACTAAAAACAACAAGCAAAACTCGCATCTCCAGGACTCCTTTGATAAATACTGCTAAACCAACTTTCAGTCCATAATGCAGCTATGGGCCATGGCTTATTCTCCAAAATTCCCTCTGTCATATTAAAATCAATTTCCCCCTCATCCAGGTCTTAGCAGAGATCTATTAGCTGTGCCCACTTCCTGTGATCTGCTTACAACCTTTTTTAAGATCCTTTTTTAAATGCATTTATGTGTCAGTATTGCATACTTCAGAACAGGCTGTCATTGGAAAGCTGGACCCTTTCTACAAAGCAAATAATTTATAGATGTGGTCCCTAGTACTATACTGTGCCCCTCATAGAAAGTCAATGAAAAACTATTTTTGAATTCATTGATTGCATGTATTTGTTAAGAGCATCCTTCCTGCAATTTGAAGTGGGTGAGATAATGCAGTGTTGCTTCTTTACTTGTCCGCCAATGGGCTCAACTCTTTTAATCAGCAGGAAAGGCCTGCTGATACCGAACCCTGTAAATAGTTGAGAGGAAGACAGAAGTTCAAAAGGGAAGGAGAAAATTAACAAAATGAGCTATAGACAGTGCTATAAAATGCTACTATCTTTGACACAGGCATTGAAGTTGTCCTAAGCTTTATTTGGGTAAAAACCAAACATAATAAATCTGATTATTTTCATACATCCTGCTGCTGAGGACATACTTATATAATTTTCTTTGAATGGACTCTAGCTAAAGAATTTCAGTTGTTCTTGTTTGTTTATCATGCAGTGTATATCCTAATTAACTGTATAAATTCAGGATGGCTTTCGTGTTATCATAATGGTTCCCCTAGTTCCCCATAGATATGCTCTTTTTCTAGTATGTTATCTACCATGAATCTTTGAAATGCACAACATTATAGAAATACATGCATACAAGTATTAAGGCTCATAAAAATGGCATATTGAATAAAAGGATATTAATAGACTTGAAACAGAAACATTATGCAGATGTGCTGGTGCAGAAACCTAAAAAATTCTGGATGATATTATACATTTCTTTTGAGAATGTGTGAGCCCTGTCTTTCTGGTTGCTTTTCTTATCTGCAGGCAGTTATACAGAAGCAGCCTGGTCTTGGCTAGCAGAATGTTCAGGACTGTAGAACCATTTATGAAATGCATGGCAGGGGATGTTTCCGTTTGCATTCAACTCTTCACATGAGTAGATGGTGCTCCCACATCTCAAACAGAACATTACTCAGAGTTATGTTCTTTTGAAGCTTGTGAAGCTCCAATAAAGGGCTGTGCATCTGAGGTATTGTCTAGGTCTGCTGGAGAAGGGAGAGACCTGCACCAAACACAGACTTTTCCTATGGTTCTGCCCCCTGCTGTTGCATGCGCATGACCACTACAGTCATGATTGATTACATGGGGGTTTGCTGTGGGTTGTCTATCAGTTGAGAAAAGCCTGAAAAAGACGCATGCAACACGTCTGCCTGTTTGCGATCTTTATCCACTCTTGTGGCATTGAGATAGCAGGTCTCACATCGCTAGATCTGTGTCTAATCAGAGGCATGTTTTCTTTTCAACTGCAAGTTTGCCTTCTGCTTCTTTTAAATGTTTGATCCCAGATAACTTTTGTGATGTTTTAGCGATGATTAGAGGATCAAGAAAAAATCTTTTCCTTTCATTCTCTTTTTCTTTCAGTAATTTTCTAGCTATTTTCAGCCTTATTTTCACTCTTTCATTTCCCTGCTTTTACTTTTCCTTTTCAGAAGAAAGCTCAAGCTAACGCTTCCTTTAGTGTTACACCCACCTATTCGGTTAAGGTCAGTGCCTGGACAGCATGCCAGGAAGGTGTGTTTTTCTAGCAGTGTTTGAATACTGTAGTTGGAATGCCTTATTGTAGTGGTTTTCAAATAGTGCCACTGCTTTAGGGACATACAGGAGCAAGGATTTGGGTGGATGGTACTAAGGTCCAAGAAGGGACCAGGTGGGCAGTGAAAGGGAGGGTCCCTGCTTCCCCACTCACAAGATCTTCATTGAACCAGCTTGGGTTTGTATGAACAGAGTAAACCTTTTGCTCCAGGATCTTTGTCTGGGGAAGAACTGCTGTGTCCCAGCATCACCCCACCATGATGCTGTTCATGCATGGATATAGGAAGAGGTCAGAGATGTCTGCTTTGTGTTCCTTTCTAATGCTAGAATTGATCCATACCTCAAACCAACTGTACATACAGAGGCAGCCCAACATGGAGCACACGCTGCTGTGGAACAAAATGGGTTGGGGAGGGGATAGACAGCAGAATTGTTGAAAGGTTGCTTGATATCAAGCCCCCTCCCCCCTCCCAACTTTTTTTGAGCTGGCAAAATCCACTCCTGTGCTGCATTTCTTTTTTGTTGTCATTACCTATGTAATAACTGTCTGAAAAATATTTCTTCTTCTTCAGTCTTGCAGGTCAAGGTACAGACGAGTTAATGGCACCATCGTTGGTGGAATCTGTAGGCCATGCACATGTTTTGGTCATGCTGAGTCCTGTGATGATATCACTGGAGAATGCCTGGTAAGTGGTTAGTGACAGCACTGAGATCAGTTCAGTATGCCAGTGCTCCTGAATTAACTATCTTGGGGACCATTAGTACTTAGGAAAAGAAGCAGTGATTTGACAGAAGCAATTGTTATACTGAGCTGCATCTGAACCTAAAGAATCTCCAGGTAACTTGATAGTGTAGCTACTGCAAATAAAGTTGAGCCACAAGGCTTCTTTACCTTAGTATGAGCCAATGGGTGTTACAGGAATCAGCGAACTATTTCAGTGTATTTCACAGTGCAGAATGTTCTCAACTCTGTTGTGAGTTTTGCTTTATGTACAGAAGAGTAGTAATTTAATTGTAAATGCTGTTCTAATGCATTATGCAAGTATGACCATTGGGGGATATCAGCAAATCTCACAGAAATCCTTCATACATAAAGGGGAATGGGGAAAGGGACATACTATAGGCGAAAGAGAAAGGTGGCTTTTCCTGAAAGAAAGTATATATTTGCTTTAGCTGCCTATTACTTCAGCAATTAAATGCATTTATTATCCTGAATAATCATGCCCAGTGCGCCTCTGTTTCCAGCCTGCTCAGTAGCTATTTTGAATGGGTGAATTACGCTGAATAGACTGTTCTGATTAACTCAAGGGCATTTTAGTTTTATATTGTCTGACATGGCATGAAGCTTGAAACAACATTTCTCATTTCATTAGTCTTGCAGAAATGCAATTTGAGCCACTGCCAATTTAGTGGGATATCATACTCCAGATTCCCTGCAGTATTCAAACTAACTCTGCATTGTATGTGCTTTTAAATGTTCCTCCCTCCCCTTCTTAATTTTTTCTTCCTAAGGAAAAGCTTCAGGGAAAAATCAAAATGAAAATTCAGGGCTTTTACAATGCAATTTGGCATATGAAATTACCACTGGCCTTCCTGTTTTCCTCTGTACAAGATGTTTAATTGCTCTGCAGTCCTGCATAAGATAGCTGAAATTGGTGGATTGGTGGGTTTTTCAAATAGCTTTTTCATGAATGAATACCTAAAATGACTCACATTAATTCTATACTTAATCTTAAGAAGTACTTAGGAAAAAATGTGTCATCATTGCTACATTCGGAAATACTTCACTTAAATATGGTGAGAGGGGGAAAAAAACCATCTGGCAGAAACTGATTTGTTTTTCCTCACCAGTCTTCAGATAATTTATTTCATCACTTTTTCATGAATTCAGCCTTCCAATGCTAATGTCTAACAAACTAGTTAAGATTTACAACAAAACTAGCTGAAGTTTTGAATTGCCGTGCCTTAGACAACAATTCAACTATTTTCTCACTATAGTAGTGCATGATGGAGTAGAATTCTAGAGCTGCTTGCTCTAGAATTTGCCCTTAAAATAATCTAGCAGACACTCGTATCATCCCCTGTTGCTACCTTATGGCCAAATGAAACACTCTCCTAGTCATGCATAATAGAGCCATGTGCAACTGTATTCCCCACTTTCTTTCAAGCACACACATGGATCAGGACCATGCTGCTTCAGAAAAGGAGGTGATCAGCTTTTCTCTCCAACTTGTTTTTGGTCCAAATTTTTCAGAAAAGCAAAACAAAAAGCAAAGCAAAGCTTGCACTGAACGAGAGTTTCAAGGAGAAAGCACTTCCAGCTCCTTGCTCTTCTATGATAAGGACTGCTTCACACATTGGTTCAACTCAAGTTCAAGGCCAACTCAACTCAGCTACCCCAATGGTATTTCTCTCATTGAATATGACTATGTTCAGTTGAGATAAATGCCACTTGGTGGTAGTTGCAGCTAGCTTATTCCTTAGGTCTCAGCTGGATTTATGGCACAATATCTACTCATAAGTAGGTATCATTGAGCTATGTCGTATTCCCAAAGGAATGTGTAAATGATTGCAACCTTAGTGAGGACTGACTTTAGTTGCATTTGGGTCATTGTGTTATTTAGGTGTACACTTAGTCTACATCTAAAACTGTAATGAGCAACATGGTTATAAATAGATATATCCTGTAAGCTGGCATGAACAACTTCTGGCCCTCGAGCTGTTTTCAGCTAAAATCCCCTCAGCCAAGGCCAATGCTAAAGGATGGTGAGAGTTGTGAAGTCCTGTTGTGAGATTTCAGGCATGTTGTTGCTAGCAGTGCACATCCGCTTCAGAATGAAGCCTGAACTCTGCACTGAAGCAGCCTGTTTCAGAGCAATTCAGGCTTTGTCTGTGGTAGATTGAGGCTTCCCTGAGGCAACTCAGTGGAAAGTAGGCTGCTCCTGGAGCCTGCGAGGTCTGGAAGTTCAGTAAGGCTCAGATTAGCTCAGATTCCCTGTAAAGATAGTTATATCTCTGTGGGTGGGAAGAGAGTGGAAAGAGTGGTCTAGTATGTTGACTGGCAGCTCTAGCCCTCAAACAAGAAATAACTTAACTAGGGCATTCTTTTTGTTTCTGATTCAAGTGCTTTTGGGAGTGATGGAGAAGCAATGACAGATCAGTTGGCGTCCACTGAGCAGAACACAAAACAAATGTCCAAACTATTTCTCTTTCATCATTATTCCCTAACCCAGTTAGGGAAGCTAATAGGGAGACATGCCAGTCTCTGGATTTTCCAAAGAGAGACTCAGACTTGGACTTAAGGTGAAGTGGGTCGTACCTGAAGCAGTTTGTGAAAACAGGTTACTTTCTGTCAGAACTAAATCTTGTATTTGGTATCCATCCCAAGTGATGTGAAGGCTGGGCAGGGAGAATGCCAAAGATTGGAGGAAATGTAGGAGAAAAAAATGGGGGAGGACCCACATTTTCCCCAAATTTTTCAGCCACACTTGACAAAATAGAAAATATGTATTTCCACCTTTTCTCTGAGGCATTTTAAGGCCTTCATACCATTACATTGCTAATATTTACTAGAAACCTGTGGCAAATGCTTAGGAAAAGGCAAAAATGCTGGGAGAAATTCAGCCGTGGTGAAAGTTTCTGCCTCGTGCCTTGGTGGTTCTGACTGACAGAACTCTGATATTGGTTATCTGTGCCCTGGTTATCTGGTAGAAATACCACCCTAGCAAGAAGCCTGGGGAAAACACATCTCTGCTACCAATAACAGGTAGCATCTACCCAATCTGGCTTCATTTATCCTGTGCTTTCTCGGTACCCTTCACAGCAGCATCCAAACATGCACAATATCATCATGTAGAGCACAAGTGCTCAGAAACTAAGTCTTAACAATCTATTTGGGGATTTTGTGTTGGCTGTAAGCGAAGTCAGATTGCTTGGTACTCATGCAGGCTGTTAAATGCTGCAATTCAATTTGGATCATAAGCCTTTTGAAGTGAAAAAGAGA
This sequence comes from Varanus komodoensis, assembly GCF_004798865.1. Classification (NCBI taxonomy): domain Eukaryota; kingdom Metazoa; phylum Chordata; class Lepidosauria; order Squamata; family Varanidae; genus Varanus; species Varanus komodoensis. The sequence continues at coordinate 48,531,714 of NW_025335268.1, read as the reverse complement.
GAGAGAAATTTGAGTGCTGAAGAAAGAGGCATGCTTCACATCAAAGGGATTTTTTTTCCTGTTGAGATGCACTGAGCCTTTTGGCCTTCTCATTACTATTCATGGTGTTTTTTCAGAAATACAACAGACAATTTAGGCAGCTAATTTACTGATATGTTACTTCTTTTGACTCTTCATCTGCTTTGAAATAGACTTGAAAAGAAGCTGAAATATGTTTCTTTGACTCATAATAAGAGCTCAAATCAACGGCTATAACCTAAGTTTCTATTAAAAACCCCATCTCAAACACACATCTTGGAATAACCTGCAAAGCCCTTTGATCCCCAACACGCCCATGGAGGTTGCAGCATTTTACATTCACATTACCACTGTGAGATACATGATAACTGCTTTTGTAAATAGCACAAGCTCAAAACATTAAAAAAAATTTTTGTCATGTTACAGACACACTGTTTCTCACAAAACCTAGGCCCTGACAGGCATTTTGTGGTATTAATATTGTCTGCAGCTCACACAGTGCTTTATGCATGGCTATAATGTAAGAGAATTCTGAGTAATCATCTCCCAGTAGTGAGTTCAGATCTCATAGTCCATTTTCACCTGACTCTGGCTTTGCAACTGGGAGTGTATATCCTGTATATCCTGTATATCCTTCTCCTGTTTCCCCTTTTCTGTGGGACTTAGCAGTTCCTTCTCATTCACTTTCCTAGTTAATGATAACATTCATGTCTTATTGTGGTAACATCTGAATAAATGGTACCATTTTGCTGTTTTATTTACACAGAAGTTTCAGCTTTGCCTACTTTGCCATTTAATCTGCTGTTAAATGTTCCATATATCCTTGATTTAGTCATCCACTTCAGTGCATTCAGAATCTTGGCCCCTTCCCCGCTTAAGCAACAGTAGTTGTTCATTCTAATGCACACTGTGGCAGCACGCAGCACACGGGAGTTGACCTGCTCTGTTGGCTGGAAATATGTATCCAAATACAGAGGAATATGGCACTGAGAGGCATCCATGTTTGAACTTGCATCCTGATGAGCAGTCAGCCTCTGTACTTTTCTCTTCCTCATTCCAATAACTTTATATCCA
>NW_025335268.1:48485651-48530522 GCF_004798865.1 Varanus komodoensis | reverse complement strand
TACAGAGGCTGAGGCTGAAATATATCAATGGAAATCTAATTGATTTGATTTAGTAATATGTATGTATGTATGTACGTACGTATGCAAATAAGTGAAATAAGTATATAGGAAATCAAACTTTACCTCGCACAGGGTCCCTAGTTTCCAGTAGACATACCATCATCTAACCAAAGATTTAAGTCAAAATCTAATACTGGTTTCAGTCTAACTGTGGTTTGTGAGAACTACAATTTGGCCTGTTCAGACATCACGATAAAACAAAGAGATTGCAGCTGGGGAAAAGGTCAGATGGGATTTGCATGGTCAAGGAAGAGAGAAGCAAGGAGCAAATGAATTAGCTCAGTTGGTATCCTTGTTATCAGGTGATCTTGTCTCATGACATCTGAACTAGAGGTAAGCACTTATGTATTCCCTAAGGAATAATTTCTACAGAAAATGCACTGTTGTTGGAATAGTTATAGGGGAAAGTGAAAGGGTATATCGAAGTTACCACAGGAATGTAGGAAGAACTACTTCATTGTCTTCTGCTTCATTGTTCATGTATACTAACATCACTAGAGTGATATGAGAAGAAACTAAAGGAAAATATGGTAGCCCATGAATCACTCTTAGTACCAAGTACCTGTTTAAAAACAGATCAGTTCAGTTTCCTGGTCATTTTATATCCTGATTCTATTACAGACTCAGTCATAAACATTTTGCTTATAAATTCTAAGCAGAGAAGTTCTCATGTAAGTCACATAAACTTACTGTCAATGAATATAACATGTCTTTTAGCAAAAGATAGCGCCTTTGAGTGATTTCTGTACTTGATGCAAATATAATTTGTTGGAGTGAAATATGTACTCACCAGTGGTGTTGTGAAATGCATCTTCCATGGACCTCTTTCAATTGTAATTCAAAGTATTACCAAAGTGCAAAAATTTTGAGTGCAAGTTTAATGTAATGTATTCATGCAGCTTTAACAAAACTTGATCCCTGGCACAGAAATCTCTCTCATAAGCAGCTTTGCAGGTTTGCAAGTAATGGTCCATGAACTTGCTGACAGATTATTTCATATGTTACTGCTTCTGTAACAGAAATCAAAATCAGTCCATCTTCACCTTGTTGTGACATTCCATCAAATGAATTGTGACTTATGTAACCCTACAAATGAATGTTCTTCAAAGTGTCCCGTCCTTGACAGCAATGCTCAGCTCTTGTAAACTCAAGGTTGTGGCTTCTGTTATGGAATCAATCCATTTCAGAGTTCTTTTTCTTCAGCCTTTGACTTTCTGTAGCATTAATCATTTATGAAAAGTCATATTTTTGGAGAGCACTTTTCCTTGCTTTTGTTTAGTGAGGCTTTATTCAAAAATTATCCTCAGTTTCTCATCCTTATTTCTCTGTTCTATTCTAGTAATGCCTCAATGACAAAATTGGACATTTTCTTTTACCATTTCTATCTAAACCCTAAACTCTGAATTATCCTGACTATGGTGAACAAGCCATCTTCATAAACCAAGGTTTGAAGTTGGCTTGTTTCCATGAACAAGAAGTGAGCATCTTTGGGAGTTCTGAGGACCATTCCATATATTCAACTCTACACAAGTGGCACTCCTATCTCACAGAATATAGTGGTGGCAGAAAAAAATCCATTTGTAGCTGCTTTGCAAGTTTATTGCAGCTGCAACAAACTATGGAATGCTATAATAGCCTAATTTAGTTTGGAAACCCCTGCCGTATGCCATAGTTAAGACTATTCACAGTTCAGACTTCTATCAAACTTGGGACACTTTTTATTATTGGCTAGAGAAATGGGACTTTGCATAGATTTGAATATGTTTTTAAGTTATCATAAATGGAAAAAGAAGTGGGGGCTGACCCAGCGGGCCCAATGTTTTTGATGATGGATGTTGTTTGTAGTTTTTTTTTGTTTTTGTTTTTTAGGATTATAATTTCAAATAAAACTTATTTTAAAAAAAGACTATTCACAGTTCAGTTTTACTCAGAAACCGTCATGTTTGCTGAGCTGAGGTAGGGTCATTAGTGGACCTAGCAGATACCAGCTTAAATATACACTGGTCGATGATGTTGGTGTTGGACTTAAATTGGAGAAATTTGGGAAATCTCACAAATACTACTGTGTGGCCTTTTGCCATTCATGGTCTGTCTGATGTATTGTATGAGGTTGTTGAGAACCTCCAGTGGTGGAGACTGGGAAGCTACAAAGTTTGCTGCCTTCGGTTCTTGGAGGAGATGCAAGATAAAAACGGAACAGACAAAGAGCCAGCCAGAGTGGATTACAAGCCCTATTGTGTTTTTACCAGCTGTTCTATGATATTCTGACAATATGTCTTTGTGTCTTCCCCTGCCTGTTTAGGACTGTAAGCACAACACTGGTGGGCTGTATTGTGATAGATGTCTTCCTGGTTTCTATGGAGATGCTACTAAAGGAAAACCCAGTGACTGTCAGCTGTGCGCCTGCCCTCTGAGTACGCCTTCGAATAAGTAAGTTGCACAGTCTGTCAGGAAAAATGGGATGCAACTGCCTCTGGAAGCATCCCTTATCAATTATGGGCATGCTGTGAAGTAAACAATAGATGGGCTAACATGAATATAAAATAAAAATATGCAATCCTGCTGTTCAAGTCCCAGACAATGAGATGAACATCAGCACAACATCAACATGTAGTAACCCAACTCACATTCCATGGTTTTCATGTTAACTAGACAAATAGGCAAAGGATATTATTTATTCAACTTAAATTCCACTATACTAGTCAGAAGACTCTCTTAACAGTTTACAATATCATATAAAATAGTAAAATTACATAAAATAACAATATTACATAAAATAATAATAAAAACAGCATACAATAAAACAGAAATACACAGACTAGGTCAGATGTCAATAAGTTAAAATATATTAACACTAAAAACAGTATGAATAAAATCCAAATATAAAATCAGTTGTTAAAAAGTCTGGAGAAGTGGACGGTTTTCGCCTGGCACCAAAAAGATTGTTAAGATGGTGCCAGCCGAACTACTTTCAGAAGGTCATTTCATAAATGGGGCACAGCCTCTGAGACGGCCTTGAGAATAGATTTAATAACCTTTAGAATAGATGTAATAGATTCACTATAATTCTAAGAGATCCATGTGCCAACAGAGCCTTGGAGACCCATTTGATACAGGAAGTGAAACATTGGACATCCGGGCTTTTGATAAGAACGATGTGCCTGTGCAGCCAGGGCTAAGTCATATTTAGCTATGGCTCCATTTTTGGGACTGGAGGGCAAGATTGTCTCTGTTTTGGTGGTGTGGTGGCTGGATGGCCATCCCCTATGACATCCGTTGTGCTTTGGCTCAGGAAAAGTGCATAGTCCTACCTCATAACGCTCCAGAAGTTGGCAGAGGCACCTGAAAGGAAAAGCGCCAAGAAAGAGTCATACCATTTTTCCTTTTGTTATTTTTTATTTATTTATTTATATCCTGCCTTTTTCCTACAAAGGGCTCAAGGCAGCTTACATCATTCTCCCCCTCCATCTTATCCCCACAACAAGTCTGTGACTGGCCCAAAGTCACCCAGTTGTCTCCATGGCCAAGCAGGGACTACTATATTCCTTCTTGGATGAATGAATATTCCTTCTTGGATGAATGCACCAGAAAGAACAGCGTGACTTTCACACTGACAGGCACCATCCCAGGAAACAAGAATTCTCATAGTCATAAGATCTAATTTCCTGATATGATGGCTACCTGGCAAGAAGCATGGGGCAACTACTGATCCCAGCCATTCTTCCCACATTGGACTGTGACGTGAAGGTGTGATAATGCCTTTTCCAGGTGCTCAGGGACACCTCCCAGATCAGAACCAGCAGGATATATCGTGTGCTTGATGGGTGTGAGGACTGGGGGACAAAAGTGGGATGTGGGCTGGATAAGGTTCAGTAGAAAGCTAACTGACCATCTCTGGCTTACAGCACCATGCCGCCCATTATTATTATTAAATTGATATCCCACCATTTTTCTCTTGCTCGGAACCCAAGGTGGTTCCCTTTCATTTCATTCTCACAACCCTGTGCAGTAGGGTTGGCCTGACAGCCACTCAATGAACTAAACTTCACAGTCAAGCAGGAACCAGAGCCAGGGTCTTTGGAGTTCCTGTCCAATGCTTTAACTATTACACCAGAGTGGCTTTCAACAGAAATGTGTACATGCAAGCTAAAGAACAATTTCCCTTCATCCTGATGCAGGTACAAGGTTACACTTTGCAATGTCAGGCTGATTGTAGGTCCTTATTCTAATCTATGCCTTGGTAATATCTCAAATGCAATACATAAATGATGTGTAATCTATAAATGTAAATGCTAATATCTCAAATAGGTATTTGTGCAAGTAGATCTGTTTAGAAGAATGGTCTGTCTAAATGTGCTTATTGCAGCAATGCCTACAAGAATGGATCTGATTGTGAGGAATCCACTCATCTAAGCCACACTGAATGCAAGACTGAGAGTTTTCCTCCAACAGATCTTCTGATGAGGCCATGTGTGAAGTATGCTTGCAGTGTGAGAAAGAAATGGTGGATGGAGGGTGGGGCACTATATAGTCATTATGCTAAATTTCTTACATACTGTCTCACATCCAGGTATCTAACTGATCATTGCAGAGAATAGGATGATGAACTAAATCAGGGATGCTCAGCTTGTGACTCTCCAAATGTTGGTGGACTGCAGCCTCCATGATCCCTCCTCACTGTCTGTGCTGGCTTGGGCTGATGGGAGCTATAGTCCATAAGAACCTGGAAAACCACAAGTTTCTCACCCTGGGCTAGTTGTACCTTTGAGTCCTCATAGACCAAGTACCTGTGCAGTTCTGTGCAGTTAGTATACTGGATTCTATTGGATTAGAATAGAATTACATTATTAAAAGTTATTGCCTGTGGTTACAGAAAGAACAAACAAGAAAATAGTGTTCCATTGTACTGATGACTGGCCAATTCTTAGGACATATTAGGAATCTTCAAAACATCCCCTAGTACTGCAAAGTTTCATCCTTAATGGAAGAATGACAGTTCTCGTGGCTTGCTTATATTTATTCCACTAGTGCACCCAGAATAAGCAAGCTTTTTCCTAGGGCTCTGGGTCTACTGCTGGGTTGTTTTGCCAAGCTGAATGGCTATGCAGTGCAAACAAGTCCTGAAGTGAAAGCAAAGGCAGAATAATTGAAGGCTGATCTCTTTAAAATAGTAGAGTGACAGGGATCCTGTTGTTTCAAACTGCTTGTATCTTTCCATGTGCCAGCACATTACCTCATTACTGTGTGTCAATCAGGTACTAGAGGGGAGAAAAACTGAAAACAAAATGCTAGAAGGCAGAGGTACACAGCTTGGGTAAAATACTATCAGAGGGGTTTGTAAACATGCAAATGACTAGGCTGCCGAGAGATACAATTGTGTTCCTATTATCTTATTTGTAAAAAACAAGGGAGGCATGAAATAAGCCAATATAAAGCTCCATCTCCTATGTATGCAACCAGTTTGAAACATCAGGGTAGCAAGAGTTTATAGAGGGTGGCTAATTGCTATTGTAGTGACAATCTAATTAATGCTGCAACCATATTTATTTATTTATTTATTTAGGAGGCTTCTATGCTGCCCCATTCACCGAAGCCTCGGGGCGGCTCATATCCATAAATAAACTTCCATAGAATAATATAAATTAATAGTATAAATTAATTCATCCTGGCCAAAGAATGAAATGAATAAATACTGTTAACAATTAAAATGATATTTGAATAAAAAGGTCTTTGCCTAGCACTGAAAAACAAATAACGACGGCGCCAGGCGGCCCTCTCTGGGGAGCGCATTCCATAGATTGGGTGCCACCACAGAGAAAGCCCTCCTCCGACTACTCACCCTCCTAATTTCCTTCACGGAGAGTTCCCGGAGAAGGGCCTCTCCCGCAGATCTCAAGGAGTGGGCGGGCATATATGGATGTAAGCGCTCCTTCAGGTAACCAGGACCCAAACCGTTTAGGGCTTTATAGGTTATCACCAACACCTTGAATTGGGCCCGGACTTCAATGGGAAGCCAGTGAAGCTGACGGAGGACTGGAGTCATGTGAACATAACGCCCAGTCTCCGTCAGCAGCCTGGCAGCTCTGTTTTGAACCAATTGAAGTATCTGGACCATCTTCAACAGTAGCCCCACGTAGAGCACACTACAGAAGTCAAGTCGGGAAGTCACCAACGTGTGTGTCACTGTCACCAGGCAGTTGTACTCCAGGTAGGGGCGCAGCTGATGGATCAGCCGAAGCTGAAAGAAAGCGCTCCTCGTCACAGCTGTCACCTGAGCTTCCAGTGAAAGCTCTGGTTCGAGGAGCACTCCCAAGCTGTGAACCTTGTCCCTAAGAGGGAGTGCAACCCCATTCAGGACTAGGTTCAATTCACCCTCCCCGAAGCCCGATCTGCCAACCAACAGGACCTCCATCTTGTCTGGACTGAGCTTCAGTTTATTGGCCCTCATCCAGCCCATTACCTTGGCCAGGCACCGGTTCAGCAGGTCCAGAAGAACCAACAGGGACGTACTCCCCCTGTCCTTCTCCCTGCACAGGTCATCGTACAGGGTGACCAAGGCAGATTCAGTACCGTACCCGGGTCTGAAGCCGGACTGAAATGGGTCCAGATAATCAGTTTCATCCAAGAGTGCTTGGAGTTGTCCCGCCACCACCGCTCCAACACCTTGCCCAAAAACGGGATGTTGGCCACTGGTCTATAATTAGTGGCCATCTCTGGATCCAATGACACTTTCTTCAGGACCAGTCGGACTACCGCCTCCTTTAAAGGGGCAGGTACCCAACCCTCCCTCAGAGAAGCGTTAACCACTTCCAAGATCCAGATCCCAATCCCGTGCTTGGCATTGTTTATTAACCAAGATGGGCAAGGGTCCAATAGGCAAGTGGTGGGACGTACTCGTCCAAGCACCTTGTCTACATCATCAGGCCGCAATAACTGAAATTCATCCATTAATTTTGGACCAGATGGCGACATTGGTATCTGCCCAGAAGCCTCTGAATCACTAGTAGAGTCTAGCTCGTGACAAATCTCAGTGATTTTCTCCCTGAAATGCTTAGCAAAGTCGTCACAGTGGGCGAGGGTGCAACCAGATCTTTCTCAGGGCCAGGGTGGACCAGGCCTTGTACCACTCGAAAAAGCTCTGCCGGATGGCATTTTGAGGAGGCAATGGAAACGGAAAAGAATTTCTTTTTCGCTGCCCTCACCACCACAGCATAGGCCCAGTAATGGGCTCTTAAGTGTGTTCAGTCAGATTCATCCCGTAATCTCCTCCACCTACGCTCTAGCCGTCTCCCAGCCTGCTTCATACCCGCAATTCAGGTGTATACCAAGGGGAAGAGTGGGCTCTGCCTGGTGGGAGAGGACGCTTAGGCGTGATCGTGTCAACAGCCCTAGTCATCTCCCCGTTCCGTAGTTCGACCAGAGCCTCGGCAGGATCACCAGTCTTGTCAACAGGAAAATCCCCAGAGCTTCCAGGAATCCATCAGGATCCACCCAGCTCCAGGGGCAGACCAATACAATCGGGTCCGCACCCTTGCAGAGGGAAAGGCCACTGTTGAGCTCAAACCTCACGAGGAAGTGATCTGACCATGACAGGGGTGTCAGACATAAATTCCTCACCCTCAGACCACCCTCTTCCTGCCCCGTCAAGAAAACCAGGTCCAGAGTGTGTCCACGTTCATGGGTCGGGCCTGTGACATGTTGAGACAGCCCCATGGCTGTCATGGAGGCCATGAAGTCCTGAGCCACCCCAGTCAGACCAGTCTTGGCATGGTGATTGAAGTCCCCCAGGACCAACATCCTGGGGGTCCTCAACACCAGGTCCAAGACGATCTCTGTCAGCTCAGGCAGGGAGACTGTTGGGCAGAAGGGTGCACAGTACACCAACAGAATCCCCAATCTGTCTCGATCGCCCAACACCAAGTAGAGGCACTCCAGCCCTGGTCTCGAAGGGACCGGAAGACCCGTGAGGAAGATGGAGGCTCGGTAAACCAAAGCGACCCCCGCTCCCCTCCCCTCCCCTCCAGGCATGGATGATGCTGAACCAAATACCCGGGTGGGCACATTTGAGAGAGAGCGACATCCCCCCCCCTCTCCCACCCAGGTCTCCGTTATGCAAGCCAGGTCGGCCCCCTTATCTACAATCAAGTCATGGATGAGGGAAGATTTATTGTGGACTGACCTGGTCTTAAGCAGCAGCACCGTCAGGCCCGAGGGGCGGTTGACAAGACTACCTGGAACCCTCTGACTGGGGGCAGAACCGGAAGGAGGGACGGGTGTCAGCCATCTGTCCCTCCTTCTACGCGGACACGTTAAGCCCCCACTGCTGTAACGTCCATATACACCTAACCTAGAAGCAAGGCAGGCCCTTGAGGTTGGTGCTGTTTACTTTTGAGGAGACACATACAGGATTGCACTACAAAGTTACATACATCTGATTATGCTTCATAATGCAATATAAATAATAGAAGATAGCTGCCAGGCCCTGTTTTTTTTTTTTTTTTTTTTTGCAATTATATTAGAATTGGAAGCTTGGAAAGATGGGAAGTATCCACAAATGTTTCTATTGATTATAGGTAGCATCCAATATGTTTCTATGTTGATGGAAGGCAGTTTCTTCCAGCTCTAAGGCTCCCTTGTACCCCTAAAATCCATTCCTAGAGATTAGGAGACTGTTTGGAATAGTGTGGGAAATTGCAGGAGAAAGGGCAAATGGTCAAAATTTTTCTTCTTCTGCATTCTGCTGACAGCTGCCATCTATCAGCAGTGAGACACCAACAGGTTACTGCCCAATGCTTTTCAAGGTTAAGGTGCAAGCCACCTCCATTCAGTGATCTGTGCATAGCCTAAGGTCAGGCTTCAGGCAGGCCTGAAAAACAGCATTGCCATGAAGTTTCCCTTCCTTTTCACTCTTTAATGCAGCATAGTATTCCATCACATATGGAGCCTGGGTTTACTGAGCTTTCCCATCAGTTGCAGTGGGATCTAACTCGGGAGTAGACTGTACTGCCAGGCCCTCAAGGGCTCAGACAAACAGCTGTACATTCCTGTATTTTTAAACAGCAGAGCAGCTCATTGATAGACGCAAGTCCCGTAACAACATGTCACTTGGATGCTGCCACCCGTTTGAGCTATATCCAGTGTCGGCAGAAATAGCAGAGTCATTCCAATCGCTACCGGCTGGAGCCAATCCTAAGCCCCATGTGTGAAGCCAGACGGACTTTCCCCATGCTCTGTTTGGAAAGCAGTGCTTTCTGAAGAAGGGCACCAACTATGCTGCTAACAAATTCCTTTTTCTGTTTTCTCTGTGTCCCCCTCCTTGCCCTGCATCAACCACCAAGTTTCAGCCCCACTTGCCATTTGGACCAAAGTCATGGATTCATATGTGACCAGTGCCAACCTGGATACGCTGGCCTGCGCTGTGAAAGGTAAGCAAAAGTTGTATAGGATTTTATTTTCTTTATCTCTTGATAATTTACTAAATGGTTGTGAATAGCTCTTCATTCCCTTTGTGTATTAAAGCAGCCATATTAGTAAAACCCACAGTTCCTATTGTCTGCCGCAGTCAGAAAGGTGGAGTAATGATGTCATAGAGAGTTTCTATTTTTAATGAGAAATTTCCTTGCCTGTTCCAGATTTGTTCAGCTGCTTTGTGAGCCAAAAAAATCATTATTATTTAATTTTGTAGATAAACATTAAGCTATAACATCAAAGAAAGTGTTTTCTAGCACTTGATAGGATTTTTCAATTTCTTCTTTTCTTTGTTTCTTTTTGTGCACCTGTTAGTTTTCGTTATTATTTTTGCATCCACCAAATTTGGCTTGAAAACTGAGACTATATTTAATCAATTATTCAGCAAGTTGCCATTTCATCTCCTCACACTGAACCAAACAATGCAATTGTGAAAGCTTGATTTGTCTTAATTATTTAAAAACTCATATTTTCAAATCCACTTGCTTCTAATTCTCCTCTGAAGTTGTTCATTTGGCATGTAGAATTACTGGTCTGCAAACAGTGTCTCAGTGTTACAGATATTTCAGAATGGTGTTTTTTCTCTTTTGTGTGTACTCATTCTCTCTCTCTGCAGCTTGATAAAGTCATAGGGCTTCCAAAGTGATATTTCACAATATATGATAAGTCTTTCTCTAAGAAAAACTCAGGTTTGATAAAAATGCACATCTTATTATGCATTCCTTTACTTTTTGCTTTTACTATGCTCAGGAAAATACATATTGCTATAAACACAGAAAAAACTGGGGTAAAAAATCCATAAGAGGCAAGGATGGACTCTAACGAGTAGTGGGTTTCTCGCCCACAAAATGTTTCCCATCATTCCATTGTAGTACCAGTTTTATGTTGCACTATACTGCAGTCCTGTACATGATGAATACTTTCTGTCCTTCCAATGTTATGTGCCATCCCTTTGCAACTTCAAACATTTTTCTTTGTTTTCCTGGAGTCAAACTGATCAAAAATATTTTATCATGTAGTTGCTGGAAATAACAGCACTAGTTGGTATCTGAAGACTATCGTCAGGAGATGTTCATATTCTTATGAAAACAAGGTTAATTTATGCAAAATAAAGCCATTACCAGGCATAACAAAGGTGTTATCGATAATGTTTAATTTTTATTTTAAATGGAAAGCATTGTTAGCCTTACTTGCTGCCTGGATTTCAGAGTGTACAACCCCAATTAAAGATCACCGATATCCTCTAAATAATCATGGGTAGTAGAAATGAAGAATATGGTCAATACAAGCTTTGGAATTATTTGAGAGACGGCCAGTTAGGCCAGAAGCAGGTGCTTTCATCCTCACCTTGGATATGACCACAGCGCCACTTCTACTTAGCTCTCTAGGTCAACAGAAAGTCCACCTTTAAACAAAGGGGAGCTCTTTTCTTCAATATTTTCATGGACTTGGGCAGAAAAGGTATTGCACATAATGAGAGGCTCAACAGTCGGGTTAAAGAGGGAAAATTAAATTACTCCCAATCATAAAATGTGTGCCATGTTAGAAGCGACTACACTTTCTGAACTCTCTGCATGCTCTGTACTTGAGCGATGAACCTACACAGACATTCCCTGAGAACATGTAGCAAGAGGAAGGGCGATCTAGGGAGGGTCAGTTACTAAAGAAAATGGTACATAACTTACAGCTGAGCAAACAGGCAGTTTCCAGTGAGAGATTAAGGTGGTCCTGTTAATTGATCAAAGTTTAAAAGGCAGTAATATCCTCATTGGGAAGCTTCTTTCCCACAAGTTTACCCCCGTGGCTGTGCTGTAACATCCAGAGGCTCACCAGGACCTGGACCGGGCCACCTGCGTAGCTCTTAATCAGTCATTCATTGTGCTAATGCCAGCCAGTCCACAAGTGAGTGGTAAGGAGCCACGTGACCAAATGCTGGTGAGCCTTTTGATGTCACGCTGTCACTGTGGGAGAAACCTGCCAATCACAGCTCTCCGCTCCACGGCTATCAAATTTAAAAGCTGGTGAGTGCCAGTGTGGTGCGGTGCCCTGAGTGCTGGACTGGGGAGCTTGGAATTCTGGGTCCCACTCAGCCATGAAGCTTTGTAACTCACTCTCAGCCTAGCCTACCTCACAAGGTTGTTGTTAGGATAAAAATATAAGCTATCTTTGGTTCTTCACAAAAGGAAAATTGGTGGGATGTAATAGAACTTGTTCCTTGTAGTAAACGAACTTGGTATGTGGAACCTGCTGGTTACTTAGCTGGGTTATATTGCAACACTGTTTAACATTCCTGGGACATTTCACCTTTAAATATCATTTCTGAATGGCACTATTCAGCGTACTAATATAAAGGCAAACCCGAATGATTTTTGGATTGCACTCAAAGACAGTGGTCCATAGTTACTAGTTAGCAAAAAAAAAAAAAAAAAATGGAATCTCTCCAAATCTAAGACTAAAATCCTGAAATATAACACTCTCATTGAAGTTATTGGAACTTACTTTGGAGTGGCTAGGCATATGATAGTACCACATCGCTTAAAATATCAAAGCACCAAAAAGAAGAATACAGAATGCCACTAATGTGCTTGGCCTGAATGGCAGAGGGAGAACAATTTGCAAAGCTTTGGGGGATTCGAGGACATGTCTACAAAGGAAGTCAGAATATTCCTTTCAGTGGCAGACTTTTGAGGGAGATTTAGACAGTGCAGTCATTTAGCTCTGTGCTTCCTTAGGAGGAATCATTGCTAAACATGCTGATGAAGTTGAAGACTCAGCACATGGAGATGTTAGACATGATAGAGATCTTTAAAATAATGCATGGTGTGAGGAAAGTAGAGAGGGAGACATTTTTATTCCTCTCCCATAGCATTTGAATACCATGAAGCTGATTGGGAGGAGGTTTAAGGCAGATAAAAGGAAATATTTCTTCCCACGGCATATAGTTAAACTGTGGAATTCGCTGCTACAGGAAGTGGTGACGGCTGTTAATCTGGATGGCTTTAATAAGGGATTAGACAGATTCATGAGGGAGGAAGCTACCAGTGGCTGCTAATTTTGCTGGCTATGTCCCAAGCTATATAGAGATGTATAGATCATACTCAACGTTTGAATCCTGCCAGAAACAGACTAATAGTCAGTGAAGCTAGCTTTCTGTGGCTAGTAGCCTTGCTGGCTATGTGTTTCCACCTTCACCAGAGGCGGTGTGCCTGCTTACACTAGTTGCTGAGGTGCATGAGCAGGTGCAGGTCTTGCAGACCTCCTGCTTGAGGGATCCTTTGGGCAGCTGCTTGGCCACCATGTTCAGAGTGGTGGACTAGATGGCCCTTTGGTCTGATCCAGCAGGGCTTTTCTTATATGCCATGTCCCTGTTTCCTTCTACATTCATACCATGTTCTCTTTGACAAAAAGCACCTGCCACAGAGAAGTAAGTTCACTCACTCACTATGGTGGCTTCTGCTTCATGCTATTTCTGTCTATTTTTTCCTGTCTAGCCAGCAAGTCTCTCTCACACACACACCCCAGAATGGAGGGCTGTGAAGTTAATGAATGCATGAACAAACCAGCTGAGGAGTACTTGTGTGAGGTCAATGTGGAGGTCACTGGCAGCTCCCATCATCAACAAATAGTCTTTCTTGAGTGGGTGGTAATTCATAGATTAGCAGCCAGGAAAGAATTTGAATAAGTGTTCCTTTTAATTGTCACTAGTTGCATAAAATTGCCCAAGGCTGTTGATTATAGCACATCCACATTTAGAAAGCCTTCTTCATCTGCTATTAAATGTGAATGAGTAATAGCTTCAGGAATTGCATGGAATTCCTTCCTATTTTAGCTTGCAGATACTGCTCTGAGTCATATGTGGTGATTAAATTAACTGCTTTAAAATGATCATGAAGTGTTCTATATTCAGTTTTTCTTGCAGCGATCTATGATATTTCACTCCTAGAACTGGCAATAAATCTCCTTTTGTTTGTATATAATACTAGAAAATTAAAACACTTTATCGTGTGCACATGTGTGTGTGTGTGTATGTGTGTTGTCAGTGTCATTGTTCCATTGATTTTTATACAGACTGACTGCTAGCCTGCGTTTATCTTTGCTTTGCTGGATTGACAGTTGCTGAAATCTTTTGCTTCTTTGTCCTTTGCTTCTGCATCATTCTGTACCCATCTTTCCTCCAGTGTTCTGTAATTACTTCTCTGCCATTACCCTTATTTCGCTATCTTTCCTTCATGCAGTAACATTGGAATTCTTCTGGTTTTCCTACCACTGAGGTAATTTTATCACTCTTTCAACAGGCTCCTTGTTGCTTTCAGTTTTGTGCTCTAACGTGTGCATTGGAGGCTCTCTTTCTGTCTGTCTTTGGCGGAGTAAAGTTTGTTCTTTGTCCTGACTCCTCATAATCTTTCTGGCCAAACACATTTTAGGGGACAAAATGAACTGGGGATTTGTGGGTGACCACATTTTCTCCATGGAAATGAACCTTGAATTCAGATAGCATCTAATGAAAGGACTCATGTTATTCTTTGAAAAAGGGACAAAAAGTCAGAGATTTAGGGGATAACCTTATCCTGGTTGACTGGGAAATAGCGGAACATGGAGGAAATAAAAATATTATTACACAATGCATATATTTATTATTACATTTATACCCCACCTTTCTTTCTCTTGCAAGGAACTCAAGATTGCTTTCAAATTTCTCCCTATCTCCATTTTTCTTCTCACAACAACCTTGTGAGGTACATTAGGCTGAGAGTACCTTGAACATTGTGGCTTCATGGGTATTAGAACCCAGTTCTCCTGAGTTCCCGTACAACAATCCAACCACAATACCATACTTCATAGGATATGCATTAGATTATATTCTTAGATAAGGTTATTCATGAGATAGAGACATTTTGAACTTTCTGAAAAAGAGAGAGACAGAAGAAATAAGGGAATGGAAGAAAAGTAGGTGCATTAACCTAGAAGAAAGAAGATCTGGTTCTTTTCTGGATCCCTTGAAAAAGACCTTAAAACTTGCGTTGGAAATGGGTCAAGGACTATAGTTTGATTAATGTAGCTACAAATTAAGCTATATTTTTATTTTTAAAACAAGCACCATCATCCTATCCACACACATACATGAAATGGCACTCGTGGGTTTGATGCTAACACCTAACAGCTTCTTCCCAGTCTGGCACAAATTACAGCTGTTTCCCTAATTGGTATACAGGTAGAAATGATTTTCTTTCCTCCATATTGAGTAATAACCATTTCTACAAGTAATCCACTTCAATCCAATGCTTCAGGATCCCATGCTGTATGCCTGTAACCTAAGGGCTGCAGTTTGAATGGGTGGACCTTTGGGGGGAAATGGCTTTATAGCTGCCTCAGTGCAGATGTACCTGCCAAATAGAGATGGACAATTTTCCTCTGGCTTATTTTCCCTGTCGCTCTTAGCCAAGGCCGTAGCTAAGAGGGACAGAGAAAATATGCAGAATGGAGTTTTTAAAAATAATGTGTGTGTGCGTGTGTGCGCGCGCGCGCTTGCCTATGTGTATTCCTGTTCCTCTCTTTCTCTTCCATATAATATTTTGTTACAGTGGGTGATTTTTTAAAAAATATATATAAGGTTGAACTACCAGATAATAGTTTTCTGTATGGCTTTTTTCTTCTGTGAGCACATTCCCATGGGCATAGCACATTGGATCAGAAAAGAGCAATGAAGTGAAAAAAATCCTGAAGGCTCAGTTCTCTTGTAACACCAACAACTTAGCACAGGATTAAAATAAACAATGAACACTCTTTATTGTAGTGCGATAGAAACACAAATAATCCTGTAGAGGCCATGGCATGGGAACTTCTTGTGGTAGTCCCAATAAATCAGTTCAGTTAGAGGCACAGGCAGGGTTGTAAATCCAGCATTAAATTCCATGACACAGTTCAACAGAAATAGGATTCTGAAGACTAGCAATGTGACAGAGGCTTAGTTCTGGCAACACTACAAGCTGTGGTGGATTTTCACCATTGTTGGTCTGTTGTGTTGCCTGAACTCAGTCATGGTATTTCACCATCATAAGTTTGGTTTTTAGAAACAACAATAAGAAATGGTTTGTTCTAGGATTTCTTCCTAATATTGTGGCTTGTCTGAATCCAAGATCATGGTTTTGACAACCCTAGAATGCACCTACCACAGAGTCCTCCGGGAAGGGTGGCAACTGCAAGAGCTATTCTAGCCATACAGCTTCTATGTGTCAACCAATGAGGAAGGTGATATAGGCAGGGAGTGATACTCCTTGGGGCTGAATTCCAGGTACAGTGACTAATTGAATACCAGCCAATAGAGGGAAGACTTAGTGGGGAAGAGGGAAACCATGATAAAGTTGTAGCCACTAGATTGTCTGCTAGATAGACCATGGTTAAAAAACATGAAACATGATATACCCACACAGGGTTGTTTGTCATGCTGTGTGAATGCAGCCAGTGTTTCATAGATATGGATTTATATACTTACAAACAGATTCAAGAATAATTTCCAAGGTCTAGTTCCACAAACATGGAAGTTGAGGCAAATTTAAAGATGAAGCTTCAGATGTACTAAAAGAAAGCTTTCTGGTACTAAAGGCATCATATCCACGAAACTCCCTGAGCTGCTTTTAAACAGAGGTGGGGCACCTTGAGTTCCTCACTAGTCCACCTATCACTGCAGGCAAACTTGCTCTGTAATTGTAAACTTCTGCTTGAATAGGTGTTCCTTTTCTGTTCTCTTTAGAAACTTACATTCCAAAGGCGACAGGTTTGAACACCCACCCTCTTCCTGCTAGGTTCTCACAAAAAGGCTGTTAGCCTTCTGAACCGTAGACATGTTACTCAATGTGCAATCTCGAAGCTAATAAAAAGTGTCCATTTCCTTTGGCCAGCTTCCCACTTAGACGCCAGACAGAGACAGACTTTTACTGTTCCACTGCCTGAGCATTCCCCAAATGTTCAGGCTCTTCTGTGTCTGGGTCTAAATCTTCCTCCAAGGCTGTAGCACAAGGGACAGTGGAAGGCATGGCAAATAGAGTTGTGAAGAAAAGTAGATAATCTCTAGGATTGACTGGGAAATTCAGAGAAGAAGCAGATAAGATCCAAAGGGAGGAAAGATAAAAAAGGACCATCTCACTCTTGCCCTGGTCACCGCTTTCTCTGCAACATATAGAACACCAATTAACTGCATCTGCAAGCCCTTTCAAGAGGCCAAGGGACAAAGGTTTGTTCTAATCTTAATTAGCAGAGTCTGAAGTGATGAGTATACAAAAAAAAGTTATGGAAGTGGCTTTTCATTAGAAGGGGGGTTATTTATGATGAGCATTTCGGAGCTCACAGGTCCTTGGAATGTTCTTATGTTTTCTAAGTTTCTACTGGCATTAGGAAAAAAGCCCATTCAAAGCAAAAAGAATAGAATGGAACCAGGTAAGTGAAGTGAAAATGACTGGTAATTAAAGAAGCTGCTTTGGTATACTTGCAGAAATGTCATTGTATGGGATGCATGGGACATGTATGGGATTACACAGAACTTCATCCTATGAGTTCTGTGTAACAACAGGACAAAAGAAGAGTCCTGCCAGATCAGACCGAGGCTGTATCTAGTGTAGTATCCTGTTTCTAACAGTAGCCTGCCAGATATTTTGTAGAATCCTAGATATCACAAGTCATGAGGACAACACCCAGTTCTGCCATGTGGCTTCTGCCCCAGCAGCTGGTTTTCAGATAAATCAGAGATCTCCAGACTTCAGGGGTTGGTGGCCTAGTTGGACATTTGATAATATCATGAGCACTTGCACAAATGGCTGCTCTTAGGATGAACCTTGCCCTTGTATAACACGAATACCATGGTTGGTGAGGCTGGTCACAAAATAGACAATTTCTCAGAAGGCTAATTGGTGAGATTAAAAGAAAAGTAACTTGCCCAAGAAACCACATATGGGGACTAAGCTCAAAAACACAAAAGCACTGCTTTGAACCCCAATTAAATTGGTTTTGGAGGATAAGCCTTCTCTTTGCAGCATGCTGTCATTCCAGTTACAATATCATGGAGTTACAATTTAAAACAAAAACAAAAATAAGAATGTGCAGGGGGCATGGTGGGCAACAAGAGAGGCATCCATGGGCAACTCTTCGGCACCATGCTGGAGACTACAGAGATATATATCGCCTCTAAGCCTGGAAGTCCCATGTTGCAATTCTGGCTGATCTTACTCATGCGTGCATGCATTCAGTTTGTACCCCAACTCTCTACCAAAAATAGCAATCAAGGTGGTTTACAGAACCAATTAAATGGATTAAACAGTATATTGAAATGCAGTAAAAGATAGCCAATGCAAAGAAAAATATTAAAACAGCATCCAATCCGCAAGATCTATTTACATGTTGAGAGGCCTTCCTCGATAAAATGGTCTTTGGAAATGATGGCGGAAAACTGATGAAGGGAAGTAAACCAAGCTTTTCTTTGGGGGGAATTCCATAGCTGGGAGAGGCCATTAGAATTGCCCTCTTGTGGGCTGCCACCAAACATGCCTCAGAATTAGGGCCTCACCAGAAGATCTTAGGAACTGTGCAACTTGTATAGGAGAAGGCAGTCTTTCGTGGTGCTTGGTCCCAAGTCATGTAGGGTCGTATAGGTCACACTCAACATTTGAATCCTGCCAGAAACAGCAAGAGAAGATGGCTATCAGTGGCTACTAGCCTTGCTAGCTATGTACTTCCACCTTCACCAGAGTGACATCCCTGCACACACCAGTTGCTGACAAGCTTTGGCAGGTGAGATCTTGAACCCATCCTGCTTGAAGGATCCTGTAGTCAGTTGCTTTGCCACCATGTGTAATGTTGAACTGGATGGCTTTTTGGCCTAACTGAGCATGGCTTTTCTTATGTTCTTGTATTCTTAAACCTGAGACTACCTTGGCTAGTTCAGGAAGGGAGACTTTTTAGTAGCAAGGTATGTGGTGCACCAATAGAATCCCTCTTCTGTCCCAAACTGCCATCTTTGGATACACATGCTTGAAACTGTGGGAAGGCAGACGTAGACAGGGAGACCACTGCAAATGCACATGAATGAGCCGAGCGGGCAAAACCAGAAGAGATGTCATCCCCTCATCTCATGTAACCAGTTCGCTGCAGTACAGGCCAGGTTGCCCTACTCATCCACAATCAAGTCCCATATGGCTGCTGCCATTTGCTAACCAGGCATGCAGCAGCAACACCTTCATCCCATGGGGTCTATCACTCAGGCTCTCTGCTCCAGAAGACTGCTTCGGAGACATCCACATCCTGTTGTTCTCCCCACTGCAGTCATGGCCCAACCGCCTTCTGTCTCTCCTCTACTATGTCCATGACCTGTCCCTGAACCTCTTCCCCTTTCTGTGATTTTTGTAATACATTTCTTCACTAACAGACAATGTATGTCTAATATTGCTATATATACCCACAAAGACAGGTGTGCAGTCCCTTCCCTTCTCTGTTCAATAGACTGAGTGACCCTCATCTTGTTCACCCCTTTGGAACACTTCCAAGGTCCCCAGCTTTTTATGTCAGGCCTATAATCAGTCTTAAAGTTCTGTAGGGACCACCCAGAAACCAGTTCATCTGGTTTTCAGGCTTTCCAAAGACAACATTGTGAAATGTTTTTCTAATTATGTGTCTGAACAAAGTGGAGGGGGGGGAATGGGACAGGGAAGGGAGGAGAAATTCCTTCTAACCATCCCTGGCTACAGGGCTGTTCATGTATCAGCTCATAGGAGCTGATGCAGTCTCTTGCAGCTGGCGTAGGGTGTCTTGCAATTAGTGCAATTAGGAGCCTGATCCTGCAAGGAAGCAGCATTTTCTGCCTGCAAAAAGTCTCTCTGAGGCAGTCACAGGTAGAAGATCGGAAGCACAGTGGTAAAGCTCATTTACAGTCTACCCGTGTAGTGTCTCTTCTGTGTCCACTTTCAGCTGACAGTTACTGCTGGGATCAAACTGGCAGTATCAAGCCCTCAGGCTGCCCAGGTGCTGACCCTGCCCTCCATAAATTTATCTAATCTCCTTTTAAAGCCATCTTTAATGACCATTATTGTATCTTGTGACAGCGAATCCCAATTTTCAGTTAAGAGCAGAAGTATTTAGTTTGTCTATCATGACTGTAATGACAATAATTTTCATTGTGTGATCCCAGGCTCTCGTATTATTGGGAGGTGATGGTCTCCACATTATGCACAATTTATAGCTATCTTAAAAATCTGCTATCATTTTGCCTAAGCTGAATAGTTCCAAATGCATGTGCTTTTTTCTTTTGCAAAAGGTGACCCAATCTCTTAAATGTTTTGTTTGCATTTCCCTGCCCCAGCCTTTAAGTTGAGTGTGTGTGTGTAAATATGCCAACAGTGGGCTATTTTGGAGATATCCAAGGGTGTAGATCGAATATCCTGTGAGTTGAAAGTTGCATAGTATAGGCCCTGTGTCTATCAATGCTATCTGGGATTCAGCAGGTGAGGGTCATAACTCAAGAAAAGAATACCTTCTCTGCATGCAGAAGTTGCCAGGCTCAACCTCTGACATCTCCAGGTGTGACTGGAAAAATTCCTTCCAGAAACCTTAGAGAGCTTCTGCCACTCAGTGTCAATAAAACTAAGGTCAATAAAACCTTAGAGAGCTGTAGCTGGTAGAAAGCACTCTGAACAATAAAGCCACCTGGGCCTCAAGTGACAACGACGGATCAAGGAGCACCCCCAAGCTACAAACCTGCTTCTTCAAGGGAAGTGCAACCCCATCTAGAACAGGTTCTATTGCCTCCATCCAGTCATAAGAACCACCCACCAACAGCATCTCAGTTTTGTCTGGACTGAGCTTCAGTTTCCTCCCAGTCCATTGTCACAGCAGGGTACCGTTTTGGCACATCCACAGGCTCACCTGCTGAAGATGAAAAGGAGATATAGAGCTACATGTCGTCAGCATATTGATGACAACACACTCCAGAATTCTGGATAACCTCACTTAGCAGTTCCACATATATGGTAATTGACATGGGAGACAAGATTGAGCCTAAGTCACCCCACACTGGGTGATCCAAGGGACCAGGCGATATCCCCCAAGCATCCAGAGAGTGCCCTGCTACATGTGTTGAGCCAATGACAGGTTGAGACAGTCCCATGGTTGCCCTAGAGTCCATGAAATCCCAGCTGCCCCAGACAGTGCACCCTCAGCGTGGATGTTAACATCCCACAAGACCACCAGCCTGTGGGATTCCAACATCTCAGCCAAGTCAACCTCTGTCAGCTCATATAGGGAGGCTGTTGGGTTCTGGGGTGGATGGTATACTAACAGGATCTCCAGTCTGTCATGCTGGCCCGGCACAAGATGCAAACACTTTAGATTAGGAGACAGACAGAAAGTAAGCCTGGGGGGAGAGAGAGAGAATTCCTATATCATATATTTATAATGGAATACCAGAAATTACAGAAACACCACTGAAAGTAGCTCATTGATATGCTTTGAGATATTATTTTTCATGACATTTTGCCCCTTTTAGGGGCTTTTTTACAGCCATGAGAAAGAGAACTGTTTTTTTCCTTGAGGAAATGGAAAACTTTCATTTTTCAGAAATAATGATGAATGCTGAAACTCTGTACATGCCTGTTTAGAAATCAATCCCATTAAGTTAAATATAACATAATTCCAAGTAAGTCTCTGTATGGTTTACGCCTAAGGGTGCAACCCTATGCATGTTTAGTCAGGATAAAAAACAGTGTAACTCCCAACAATCTCCAGCTAGTTGTAGGATTTTTTTCTGTCTAACTCAGCAAGCTGGATGAGGGCCAACTACATGGGCTTCAAGCACATACATGGAACTCATCTGGGAGGCAGTGCCAGTTCTGCCAGAATCATTAATGTGTTTGGACTCTGCACGTGCATCTGAGTCACTGAAATGTATTTTCAGCCTCTCCGAACCTTTCACAGTTAACTGGCATCCATGTTGCTGCTAATAGGCTTTGAAGAGAGAATTATATTTCCTGCATTGTGTGCATGTACAATTCAGAACATTCTTCTGTGTCAGATAAAGAAATATTTATTCTGCATGCACAGGGGCTTTTTATTTTATTTTTTGTTATTTTTTAGTTAATCTGGATATTTTTGTTCATTTCCCATCTTAAGTAGATGTGTAATGCTGAAGAGGGAAATGGCATTCTTTCTGGTTCACTAGTCTAGCATTTGGGTAGCTAGTTGCACAAAGAGTTTTCAGCATGAACCTTATTTCCCCTGGAGTGCCAATGGACAGATTTCTTATTATGCCTTTGTCTCATCTTCCATTCCAATGACAGGGTCCATCCCTGCTTTCTTCTTTCCCACTTTCAAAACCTAGTGGAGCTGGCAGAATTTCAGCAAGTAATGAATCTGTAGTGATGATAAATAAATGAGAAAGACAAAGGAAAGGGTGGGGACAGATCCTTAAAAACACCTGAGAAAAATCAACCTGCCGTTCATGATTCATAAGACAGCAGAACTGTAAATATTTTTTAATGCCAGAAGGCCAAGATAAATACTTTAAGGTGTTCTTTCTGTCCCCCTAGGTGTGCAGAAGGCTATTTTGGACAACCTTTAATACCAGGGGGATCGTGCCAGCCTTGCCAATGTAATGACAACCTTGACTTCTCCATTCCTGGCAGCTGTGACAGCTTGTCTGGAGCCTGTCTGATATGTAAGCCAGGTACAACAGGCCAGTACTGTGAGAAGTGTGCTGATGGATATTTCGGAGATGCTCTTGATGCAAGAAACTGTCAGCGTAAGTCCTGGAATCTAGCTTCTCCTGTCAGAATGCATTCATTCCCTATGGGCACATCTCATGAGTATCTGTCAAACAGGACATGCATTATTTGCATGGGATTGCATACAATAAATGTTGTATTATCCAAAGCTTGGTAGTTCAGGTTGCATTATGGAAATACAGATGGATTGTATGTTTTCTGAGTAATGTCATGGTCATGGTCATGTATTTCTGTATGTATTTATTTGTATAGCACCATCTCTGTGTTGCACTTTACAGAATACAAGAGGGTAGATATGATCAGCACCTGCTTTTCACCTAAAGTTCAGTTGCTTGAGTCTGCTTAGCTCAGGGAGAGCCAAGCAGCTATATAAAATTATCCATGTGGAAAAACTAGCAGAAAAGAAGCATTTATCCCTCTCTCCAATACCAGAATCCAGTGTCATCCAACAAAGTAGAAAAGTCAGAAAAATCAAAAGGAATAACAGGGTGTACTTAAATTATGCTGTATGCTTCCTCGGGATGTGGTTCACCAACTTAGACAGCTTTAAAGGGGGATTAGACACATTCCTTGAGGATAAGACTATCAAAGCCTACTGATCATGGTGACTGTATGTTCTGATCTAAGCTCAGAAGCAGTCTTTCCCTAAACCTAATTCACCTGAAAATTCAAATATTTCCTGCTCCAGTATGAGCAGGATGTAGGAGTATGTAGGAGCACTCAGACGCCACAGAAAGCCGAGAAGGCAGGGCGATGGAAGTGGCTGATTCTTGTTGTGTGCCATCAAGTTGTCTCCAGTTTATGGCAACCCTATGTGTGGAAAGCTATCCAAAATGCTCTGTCTGTGATAGCCTTGCTCAGTTCTTGTAAATTCAAGGTGGTGGCTCCCTTTGTGGAATCAGTACATCTTGTATTTGGTCTTTCTTTTCTTCTTCTGCCTTCTGCTTTCCCTAGCATGATTGTCTTCTCCAGGTTTTGCCTTCAGGAAGTTTTGCCTTCTCATGATATGAAAATGGCTGGAGAGATCATAAATCCCAGCAAATTGTTCACTTGGAGCTTTCCATGGTGCTGGAGTCTGAGGATACTTGCCATGGTTTGAAGAGAACTAGTTATGATGAGGATGTATCTTGTGGTCCCTTCTATAGGAGAGTAGATGATATTGCTGCTGTACTCGTACACAATACGTTGTGCACTGCTTCAGCTGGCTTCTAAATTGGAAGAAATCAGCAGAGGATCCATCTGTAATATCCACTGACCAGCCCCATCAAAAATTAGGCTTTTCTTTGGATTGATTTTATGGCTAGCTCCTAGCCATGGGTTCTGCTGGGAAGTCGGCAGCCTTGGATATTGCCTGTAGTAGATGATGCCTGTCCTACTCCAGGGAAAGCATGCTCCCTTGTCATTTCTGTTCAGAGTGCTCATCATGGCAATGAAAACAAGAATCCTCACAGAGAAACCTTACATAAATGCGTAGGCCACACCCTGGTGCTTCAATAAACAAGGGTTCTATATTATGTTTGTCCTGCCCAAGATGCTGAACCAGCTTATGTCCTGAAATTACTTGGATAAATGTTGCTTCTCCCCACCCGAGACAACTATTGTATGATGATGGAAGAAAATGCATTGCATAATAGCGAATAAGGTCACTAGCATATATTACCATGACAATCTTCTCTTAAAAGGTCGGATATGTCTCATTTCTGGGCTGCGGTTGTTGCCTTCCATTTGTAACTGGTCTCTATTTTATTTAAATTTGTTATAGGTTATGAGGCTAACTTGGGCAAGTCACAGGCTGACATTTTCTGTGTCAGCCTCTTGTTTTCATTAGCATATGTCCTATCCTCATATTTGCTTTATGGTAACCAGGAAGGTATCAGCATTGGTAAGAAAATCTTACAAAATGGAACAACTGCAGAATTGTTCCCCATTGTATGATTCAAATGGCATTAGATATCTTTCCATAAGTTTTTTTCCCTCATTTTTACACATTTAGGATCTTTACAGTTTCCAAATTCAGAAGCTGTCTCCAAGCTGATTAATAATTCACTGGTATGGTACCTCATGACTTGTTCTTTAAAGATGTCATTTAAAAAGCAGAGGATTTGAATTATCAAACTATGAGTGGAATTGCAGTTCCCATCACTGTGATACTCTCCTTGAGGCACTGACATGGCTGAAGCTTTGAACATTTTCCCCAGAGAGACAGCTGTACAGAGGGCAGGAATGAAAGCATATAATTAAAATAGACATTAAAGATAGATAGATTTTAATGTATACGCACATTCTTTGCTTTTTGTCATTAGCTGACAATAGAACTTTTCAATATATTCACATTCTTGTGTTTGCAGTTACCCTGTGTTTATTTTTTCCCCTATTACAACTAGTTTTTCTTTTTGCATATTTCTTGGGCAGGCTTCCATGAAGCTTGCCCTGAAGCAGTAGAACTGGAGAGACTGTGCCTTCGCTTTGTTGTTTTCAATTTTTACTCTTCATTAAAGAATCAAATTTAAGATTGGAAACTTGAAAACCATGAACCTTGCTCTCAAATCACAGCCAGACTTTCTCTTCTCTTCTCTTCTCTTCTCTTCTCTTCTCTTCTCTTCTCTTCTCTTCTCTTCTCTTCTCTTCTCTTCCTTAGTGGCAGTATCATATACCTGAAACAATTCAGATTATAGCTTAGTTTTGTCACTAGTGTAGTATTCTTAAAAGTTGCAATAAGTTCCTTAAAATAAAGACATCATACTATCATCCCGGGTCTATTTAATTTATATTTTAGAATGGAATTTTAATTATGGAAACATAATTTTAGTTACTGAAACATCAAAAGTTCCTGAAACTGAAGAATACATAAACTTCAAGTCAGACAATTAAACCCTAATGATTGTATAATCTTCTGTATAATTTAGGCCCTTTCTCAGTGACTAAGGGTAGCACTGTTTGGGGTGGGGCAATGGATCCATTCATTTGAAGCTCAGATTGATTGTATGGCCACCCTGGGCTTGTAGTTGCCAGAGGTCTGATCTGTGCCTCAGTATGATCAGGCACAATGGGGGCCGTTGGGTAGCTCATCCACCTCCCCACCCTTGTCTCCATCCTTCAGCACATACTGGTTTATTGCTGACTGCTCTACATGAAATCTCCACAGTGTTTGGTTTCCACAGCTTTTTCAGATTCTTAGGGTATTGATATTGTTTGCATTGTTAGTTTCAGCCACTGCTTTTGATTACATGTTTGTAAACATCTGGTGCTATGTTGCAGCTAGTGCTCCTGGAGTTGGAGCTCACAAATAGAACCAGTTCCTTTATTCTAGGAGAAGACACACAAAAACACACACAGTTGTCTAGGTGACCAGGGCTATATCTCTGATCAGCCAGAAAGCACTTTAATGAAGCCTGCCATGAGCCCACTCAACATATTACAGTGACAAGTTATACACCAAATGGTGGCGTTTTTCAGTATTGCATGCACTGACAGTGCTAGAGGCCAATTTCAATGCCCTCCAGTTTCAATGCCTCAGTTGAGACCTCAGTAAAGGAAGAAACTTGAACTTTTATCATTCTTCACACTGAGAAAGAATAGCGTGGGTCAGGCTTGTGATCCACCAACCTGAACACAAACAACGGTTGTAATCTGTCTGTGACTGTCAATTTGATTTTGCAGTCCTAGTTAGGAAGGAAAAGCAGAACATTAATGGAACACCTGGTAGGCTGCCAGACATGTCCGGGTGCTGCATAAACAACTTGGATTGCAAGTTGCTTGAGCCAATCACAGGGTCTTGTACTTGGAGCCCATTATTTTTTCTTAGGCTGGAGGTATAACCTGGTATTCATCAGTAAAGCATGAGATTGTGTCCACAACGAAGTTCTGCTTGCACAGCCCTAATAATATTAAACACTGGACAAGGTAAAGTCCTTGGCTGTGAATCACATGTCAGGAATGGCTTTGCACTTTATATGCGGCAGGTTGCTGAAGTATATTTTCCCCTGTTAATAGGTATGCACTATTATAGCATGTTATATGAGCTGGACCATATATGCTCTGTCAGCATCATCTGTTGCATCATCTTTGGATTCTCCATGATGAAGAATTTACATATGTATCCGTTCTTTCTTCAGATTATTTTTTTAATTTGCCCAATAGCAAGCATTGTGGTGTGGAGTACATTTTGTTTAGGTACATTTCATCTCCTACCAACATGCATTGTGACGCTTCTTCTCATTTCCCCATAGCTTGCCACTGCAATATCAATGGCTCATTTTCAGAGAACTGCAACTCTGAGACTGGACAGTGTGATTGCAGGCCCAATGTTGTGGGGCGTCAGTGCAATGAGTGTAAGGTAAGTCACAACAAATGGATCCAGACCTAATGCTTCTTCCCTACTTCTCAGGTATTGTCACAAAACTCTTTTAAATTCAGATAAAATGTCAAGGGAAGTTCTAGGCAATGAACAAAGGATGTTATACGACTTCTATTTCTATCTCAAAATGCCAGTGTTCATTTTTAAGGCTTTCTGCATGTTCTAAATAAAGCATGCTATTTTCAGCGCACAGAATCCATCCAGTTTTAACTATCTAAGTCAAACGAAAATAAAGATATACTATGAATATTTAACACTTTTTTAAAAGCGCACATTTCCTTTCTGTGCAAAAATGAATGGCTGACTTGGGGTTGAAGGGGGAGGGAAACTTTTTTTGTCATTAACTGGCATGTGTTATAAATTACTCCATAAAGCACTGAGAGAGATGCAATACTAAGGTGACAATTTTATGCACATTTACCTTGGAGCAAGTACCAGTGAAATAAGTTGGACTACTTTTTAAGTAAAAATGCCCAGCTAGTAGTTGTGCTTGGATATTTCTATTTAGTGAGGAAAGGATCCCCAAGGGAGAAAAAAAAGCATCAGCTTCATTGGCTCAAGGTTGGTCAGAAAATACCAGTGATCCTGGGTATTCCTCTGAATCCACATCTTTAAGGGAACTTCCTGGACTGACATATGGATTGGAACATGATTGTTGTTGGGATTCTTTACTTCCTAATTTTTGCTGTACAGTTCTCAGGTCAAGACTTGCATATAAAAGCATAAATATTAAAAGTTCAACTAAAGCTGTATATATTAGGAAAAGGCAGATACCTTTTTGGGTGTTTCTTAATATGGGTATTTTAGAGAAAGGTGCATACAAACAATTTATAAATACAACCTTTTTTGCAGTTTTTCTTTTACATTTCAGAATGATGTCAACTTATGATTGAATATGTATGATATGGACTGGTTCGTGCATCCTTAATTATAACATTTGTGAGCATAGAGCCCACATGGCATTAAAAGGTTAGATCAGTGATCTGATTTCTGATCACTTGAGGTGCATCGAGCTATCTCACCTTGATCACAGGAATATACCAATGCTGGCTTTTGTCATGATAATATAAACAATTGAAACACTTGAAACAAGCACCTGTAATTTGGTAGAAAAGTATCTAAAAGTAGATGCCGCAGCCTATACTTGGGTACAATTATCTGATGAAATAAGAGAGTGATTGCATAACAGTCCTCTTTCAGAAGGCTGACAGACTGTTTCTAGGCGTATTTTGTTCCCATTTCTTGTGTGACTCTTTCATTCACACACTTTAGAAGTGTACAGGCATGAAAGTCCCAGAAAGTTTTTTTTTTTTACTTGAAACAGGAATCTAAGAATTCTTTAAAAAATTAATAAACAATACTCCCAGTATTTTCATGTTTGTGATTAATGCCTGTCTTACATAAATCATGTACCATGACTGAATCAATTACAGTGATTCACACCAAAGTTTATTTGATTTTCTAAGCATACACAAATAAATGTTTTAAATGGGAAAAAGCTACTTACAGCTACACATATGCACAAAAGAGTTTTATTATGTGCAATTTTCATATTTTCACTTATCTAAGTTAAAAATCTAGCATGCAACAGCTTTACATACACTTTTCTACTTTTTTTCCTCTGTATGTATTCTACTGCTTTTTCTTATATAGTTCTGTATTTAAACTTGTTCTCCCCTGTTTCTCTTCATAAGTCCAATTACTTTTGGGCTCCAGAAAAGCAGTTCTGCATACCATGTGGCTGCCACCCACTACAATCCATATCATTGCAGTGTGACGTATCAGGGAGATGTCTTTGTAAATCAGGATTCATGGGTAAACGGTGTGAGTTGATCAGGCGGGTGCATATCCAGAAAGAGAACCCACCTACTTCTCAGCAAATCAAAGCCCTGCACCCAAGTGCAAGTGGGTGTCCGAGAGGCGCTTTCAAACCTGCTTCTTTGGTAATCAACAAGACCATGTGCAGCATGCATTGCATTCTAGTGTGTGTCTGTGCTGTGTGGTGCCGCATTAACCCTGTAGCAGGAAGCAATGCAAAGTCAGCATTTGGACAATTTCCAGAACATTGCCTGGCACGATGTTCAATATAAGCAAAGCACTTATGCAACTATCCACAATTTACTCTGAGTCCAGGATCCACATCACTGCACTGCATATGTTGGGTAGATCTATCTGTGAACTAGGATTTGCAGGTGAACAATAACCCTATGCAGGTTACTGGGGACATTACAGCAGCCCCTGTAGAAAGGTTGTAACTGTGACCAGGTGGTGCAGTAAGCTATACCTGCATTCAGCCAAAAGAACATACAGGCTCTCTTTAAACTAGGAGTCCATAAGCAGTTCCAGTGGCATGTATAAGGGGGATCCTGGAAAAATGTTCACCTTACTTACTTTATCATTTTATTTCTATCCCACTGCATTAGCCACACAGCCCCCTGAGCAACTTACAAGCAATGAGAACATATTAAAAATATAAAACCTTAAAAACACTTAATTAGATGTAAAATGCACCCTACCACACCTTAACAGAACTGACTAAATGGAATACCACATTAAAACATAAATCATTAAAAACAGTGTAGCAATTAAAATACTGGCAAAATAAAAAGGTTTTTGCCTGGCACTGATAAGAATATAAAGATGGCACCAGGGAAACTTCTCGGGTGGTGGTGGTGGGGGTCATTCCAAAGTTTACAAGAAAACAAGTAAACTTTAGAAAAAAAAACATTTTAAACACTTCTATGTATATGATCCTCTCTGAAATGCATTTAACTTTCTAGAAACTATGCATAAACATTAGCATAAGCAGACTGAATATCCTTCTGAAAGTGCCATATATATACCAGCCCTTCAAATAATGAAAGAATTGTAAAGTACTCATAGCAGAGGTAAATATTTATCTTTCAACTGTTGTAATATCAGTATTTTAGGAGACAAAAGGGCAATGATACAATTTACAATGACCATACGTTAATTACCATGAAGGAGGGAAAAATTCAGGGAATGAACATTAAAAACTGTTCCAGTACAGTCTGTATATTAACTTGTCTCAAAAAGGAGCAACATTACCAAAATATGCATTTAAAAGTTGAATTGCCCCACCAACAATTCTCCAAATTAAACACCCTTGATTTAACAAGTGTAAAGTGATAAATGGACATGAAACAAAACTTTTGCTGAATAAATACATAAGCTAAAGTTTCATGGATTTCATTCATAGGTTCATCGTAAATCAGGGACGATTTGATGGTACCTAACAAGGAAGGTCCATAGATGTGACAGTTCCAAGGCAGCAGTTCACTGATTTTGTGGTAGTGCCCATAGCAGTTTCTCGAATTCCCAAATGTGCCCACAAGAGGTTCAGGAATCGCTTTAGACCTTTCCAGTCAACACAGAGATTTTTATTTCCTTCCTAGGATTAATGTGATCCTTTCCCCACCTGCTTTCTTTACTTTCATGACATGATTACATTCTTGTAAAGAAAAGTCAAGTTTTTCTCCACTCGGGGGAAGAAAAAAAAAACTAACTCTGGCACTTGGCAGCGTTTACCCCATGTCTCTCACAAGGTGTTCAAGGGCCTTCCTGAAAAAGGTACTTTTTGCTTCTAAGCAGAC
The DNA here is from genome assembly GCF_004798865.1 of Varanus komodoensis. Taxonomy (NCBI): domain Eukaryota; kingdom Metazoa; phylum Chordata; class Lepidosauria; order Squamata; family Varanidae; genus Varanus; species Varanus komodoensis. The sequence continues at coordinate 48,500,262 of NW_025335268.1, read as the reverse complement.
ATACTTGTTTACTCCTCTCACCTAGTCCTTTTGTGTCCTTCCCCATCTGGGAGATAAAAATCGGCTTAGGTGGGGAAAACCCTTTCTCTATTTCCTACCTTGTTGTAGACAAACAGTCGGCCATAGGAGGTTTATAATTCATCAGAATTTGGGTGATTATAAAGGAACAATCTTGGAAAATTCTAATTACAAAATCCAAACATTTGGGGAAAGAAAGAAAAGAAATTATGAGAGAGCAATCCCTTCAGCCCCAAACGTTGTAGTTAAGATATACAAATAATGAGCAGTGTACCTCCATGGACTCCACAGCAGTACTGTGGGGATATTGTGTTTGTTCGCTTGTTATATGTACATCCTGCTGTTTCTCCTTCAAGGAACCATATAATTATGGGTTACATAATCTTCATCCTTCTCTCTACTTAAATTCACAACAGGAAGGTTAGCTTGAGAATCAATGACTGGCCCAAAGTGAATTAGCGAGCTTCATAGCTCAAGGGGGACCAGTCCACTACACCATGCTGGCTCTCAGAAATGTATGAAAGCAACTGGAAATGAACAGAAATACTGAATGAACTTCACAAAAAGGAGCTTTGCTAACCTGTCCTGATCAAGAAGCAAGTGGTTCTGCTCCTTTACAGACTTGCATGTCCTTCTCACACAATGGAATGCAGCACGAGTATTAGTGTCTCATGCTACATCAGAACTTGGATAATAGCATTACCCAGATTATTCTGGTTTCCTGAATCCCTCAAGCAACTCCATAGTATTGTCAAGCAACTCCATAGTATTTCAATTCACTGTACACGGATCGGTACATTTATGCATGCTAATTGGAATGGCTTCCTCCATGGAGGGGGTTGTGAGTTGGCTGACAAATTTATCTGTTCCTCCACATGATGTTTTCAATGGAGTTCAAAATGTCAGTGTACCACTAGCAAGAAGCCAGGGTGAACACTGGATTCCATGGCAGAGGCTGTCTTCAAACACTATCCAATAACAAGCATGTACATGTACTCTTCATGCAATTATACCATAATCCATAGAAAAACGTTAGAACAACCTAAGCCTAGGGGCAGCGCCCCCTGGTGTTTACAATGGCTGATATCTATCCTATTTTCATTTCCCCTCCCTTATTTGAAGGCGGTGTACTGCATGGAATGGCATGGTGGTGATGATGGACCTTATTAAGGATGAGTTCGTTTAATTTGCAGTGCAGTTTTTTGAATCTAGCACCTTTTTAACAGCAAACACATCACTTTTAATGTGTTGATCTCAATTTTTATAAGAAAACAATGATTAAAATATAGTTTAAGTTGAATTCAATGTTAGTGTCCTAAGTGTACTACAGACACTGACAAAAATCCTTCACAGAATCATGGCTTGGGCAAATAATTTTAATTTAAAAGGGCATTCATCTTCTACCTTTTAGCTTTCTAAATACAATTTATTATTCCCCTTTCTTTGGAGTATATTTGCATGCCATCTGTAGTCAACTTCACTGAGCCAGTTTGATGATCAAAAAAAAAACAAAACAAAACCATGGTAATTTAAGCCACTATTGCATATTTAAATCAGCACACATACCAAGGCAATTTGCATAATCTGGTGTAGCTTGTTGTGTCACCTAAACCTGGTTAGCATGGCCTAGTAATGGTGAACAACCTTCCAATAATACTGTGACAGCCCTTTCGTTGTTGGAGAGTCATTTTCCTGAGTTCATATGATAATGACAAACTGCACCTGGTGATGATTATTCACTTTGTGTCCTTCACAAGCCTGGAAGGTGCTACAATTTAAGTAAGCCATGGTGGCTTATTTTGATTGTGCAAACAAGCTCACGAAGTTACAGTGACTAGCTGTTGATGTACTTACTCTGTGTTCATTCTTTGCCTCTGTTTTCTTCTTTTGCATCTTGAAAAAAATTCTAACACAGCTTCACATTTAATTACACCCTAGGATTTCATTGCATGAGTGGAAGTTCTCCTCTCATTGTGCCAGCAAAAGGGGCCATTACCACAGCAGCAAAAGTGTTAGCTGGTGCAGTGGGATTCCCTGGGAAACCTGTCCTGTTAGCTGGCACTGTTCATGTTGCCTTACAGGAAATTTATTTTAGCACAGCATAATGTATATTAGTGCCTATGCTGTATTGGATGTTGCCAGGACTGGCAGATCAAAGCCATAACCTCCTGTCCCAAATTAGCCCACTTCCACGTTAGGATACAACAAACTTCTGAAGTAACAATGGGGAAACTGAGCAGTTCCTCTGGGGGCTGAATTTAGACCAGACCCATCCAGTTGTTAAACCCCAAGCAGGGATTCCACAGGCACACTCTGAGGTTGTATGCATTAGCAGTGAAGTGAGCAGTATCCTCAACAGAACTTCTGAGTCTGACATTCTTGAGGAATTTGGAGTTGGAGATACTGTCACAGTTTCATTTTGGACTATTTTAGTGACTCATGGCTGATCTATACTAGCTGATCTCTCCGACCTGCAAATCTGCTCGAGCTGCAGCATTGCGGTCATGATTCTGAAACATTAAGTGGCAGAATGATTGGTGTCCCAAAAGAGGAGGGCTTGTGGAATATCCTGGGTGTGCAGACTCATTTATTCTCATTTAGACTGGGCACTGCTGGTCTCCATAGCATGGAAAGTCCGTGGAAGACCTTAGCTTATAGTGCAGTGGGCAAGCCCTCATCCATCAGGCAGGACAGAGGCTGTGTTGTCCCCTGTGGACATTTGGTCGCTGTTGTGCTAGGTCCAAATCCTCATGGAGTTTCAAGGGTTGCTCAGCATTCTATTACAAGGCTTTTCTCATTTTAAACACATTCAGAATTTAAAATGCATGTTCTTACATTATGCTAAATATTTAATGAAGTTTATTGAATCAGATTTCTAATTACTTTTGGAGCTTGCAAAGGTCAAATTTGGGTTCCTTCTTATCTCACATTTCAGCATTTTATCATGCAATTCAGAGGTCATGTACAAAACTCTAAAAACGTATTAAATGTTTTTAGAAATATAAGCATGAATTCCTTGAAAGCATTTGCCTGCAACTAGATATGGCAGTGTTGGCCTTACATGTCATTTAACCCCCTAAAATAGCAAGAAATGAACTCATCCCTGGCTTGTCCTTATCCCTTTATCCCTTTAAAATTTCTTTCTGCTCAAACATTGCCACTTTCTTTCGTACTTGCTTCTGTTTTTACTTCTGCTAAATGATTTTCCTCTGTCTGCTGTGACAGCCTGGAACCTTTGGTGTACAGTCATCCAGAGGCTGTGTTCCTTGCCACTGTAATTCGTTTGGATCCAAATCTTTTGACTGTGATGAGACTGGACAATGTCATTGCCAACCAGGTGTTGGAGGAAAGAAGTGTGACCGCTGCGCTCATGGATTTTATGGCTTTGAAGAAGGAGGATGCACCCGTATGTATAGAATCATGTTTCATTTCATAGCTGAGGAATTTTCTTTTATATTATGTGTGTTGGGAGTCGTTTTCCATGATCAGCACAACAAGTTGCTCATAATGGAAATAACTGAGGGCTTTATTTATTTATTTATTTATTTATTTATTTAAGATATTTGTATTCCGTCCTTTGTGAGAGCCTCAGGATGGCTTACACAAATAAAATACCAATAACGTTATGTTTCTTTGAGATTTAACTCCAGGGGAAGATATTTTTCCACAGGGTCATTCTTATTTTATTCATATCTATTCAATAAGATAATTTTTAGGTAGCTTTTCCAAATTCTCAATGCCACCATAGTAATATTTTTCAATGTCAAAATAAAACCCTTTGCTAAAAAGAAAAGTCAGTATTAAAGCCTATATTTGGCTATATCAGAGTGGATTTTTGCTTCTTCAGTGAACCATCCCTATTCTTTCCTTCTCCAGTTTCCAATCCTCCAAAGCAGCTTTGTGGTTAGAGGAGCTTCAAGGGGTGGGGATGGCAAATCAATTCTTCTGGTAAATGTTGTTCCATAATTGGACAGACACAACAGGATTTCACCCACTAGACAGCAAGAGTGATGAATGTCCAAAGGCATGTTTTTATACATGTTTTTATTTTCTTTCTGAAACGGAGGGTAGACATCTTCCAGTGACAAGTTCTATAATCTAGAACTTCCCACAGATTTTCTTTCTTAGGTCCTGAAAGGCCCCCCAAGAAGATATTAACAGGGGTGTAGTTTTGCAAGGTCATACAGGAGAAGCAGTACTTGAAATATGAAGATTGTCAGCTAAGGCTACACTGTTCTGGATGAGGTTGCAGTTTTCCTTTTAATATATTGACAGCTGTTGCAATATCAAAAAGAGATCATTTTGAAACTACCTACAGGTTAATGTAGCACAATCAAGTTGTGCTTGCAAAAGTGCATGTTTACAAATGGGTATACTGCATTTCAAAAACAGCCATTGCTCTTCTGTTTCCACTTAGCACATCAGAGAGGAAATCTCAATTACTTTATTGCTTCATACTCTGAAAGATGAAAGCCTATAAATGGATGTATACAGTCACACAAGGAAGCTGAGAAGTAGATGGAAGGAGTTGTCCTTTGATACTAGATCTAAGCCAATCACAAGGAGATTATATCCAATGAAAATCCCTTGGATAGAACTCCACTTAGAGTTATAAGTAACTCTCCTACTTAGAGTTGTTCCATTGACATGAATGGGATTTTGGTTAGATTATGTTGAACATAAGTTTGCATCACTGCAAAATACTCCACAGAAGTGCAGCTTTGAGGTTAGAAGAGCTTCAGGGAGAAAAGAGAATCCATTCTTCTGGTAGATCCTCCACATAAATGCACTAAAGTTTTTCCTGATGAAGCGGATGTGTCAGACATGGAAATTTTCAACTAAAATGGGCAAGTATGGGAAATTGTCATATGAAAGTAACTCACCATTCCTCAGCTGTTTGAAGACCATTTTTAAACTGTTACATCATTTACATAAACTTATCAGCAAAAGATTTGGCAACCCTAATTTCTAGGTGAGGCCAGTTTGGGTCATTGGGCTTGGATGTCAAACTAATGATGAGGTCCTTTACAAAGGAAAGGAAAGGAAAGGAAAGGAAAGGAAAGGAAAGGAAAGGAAGCATGGCTGTTCATTCCGTCTTCCATACAGTGTTTATTCTCCTTCCACACCATTCTGTTCTTCAGGCTTCTTCTTTTCTTTGTGAAAGAGGGGCAGTCCTGCACTCTGGCATTATCTTTTAACTCACTCATCTTGAACTGATGGTCCAACTGCACTGAAGAAAATCATATGTAAGGTGGATTGTGCCAGCTTTCCTCCCTTTTCCTCATAAATATATATCAGCAACACAACAAAATCCCCAAAGTAAAACTCTGTATTCTCCCCACATTATTCAGGATGCAGAGATATACCTCTCAGTTTGTATACAGTTTCAGTCTTGGTTGGGATCCCAAAGGAAAAAAGCAGCATAATAGCCACATAATGTTTGTGGACAGAAGAGAATGAGAAGACTGAGAGAGAGAATTGTATATAAGATAATTTAAAGTGGCCTCCCTGTGTGCACACATGTGTGTGTGTCCATGCGTGCATGGTTTTATGAAATTAGCAGTGGGTCCTTGGTTAGGAAAGATGATAGTCCACTGATTTAACCTTTGAGTATGGTGAGCCGAAAAATGGAGGGGATGGCAAGTCTACATTTCTCCACTTCCCTATGTAACCACTAGCAAAGCTCAAATAACACCATGGTTCCATAGGAGAAAGATCATTGAACATTTCCCTCCCTTCTAATGAGAGCATTGAGCATTAGCCAATCAGCTTATCCCCACAGCTGCAAAACCTAGAAATTGGAGAAGGATTCACAGCACAGAAGAAGCCTCCTAAATTCCACAATTGTGGGTTCTTCCCCTGTGTTATTTAAATTTTGTAGATATTGCTGTGGTTTAGAAGAAAATCAAAGCTGTTTTCCCACTTGGGCACCAAAGGAACATTTAATATATATTTTTGGGCACCCAAATCCATGTCTCTGTAAAAGTCATTCATCTTCATGGTAGCTGTGAAATAAATATGACCTATATCATTAGGAGAACAGACTTCTTGGTTTAAGGAATAATTGTTAACAGAATGAGTTATGAAGGGAAATTGTGGAAGAACCAATTTGACAAGAAATGAACTTAGAAATGAAAAGGATAAGATAAAGCCTATTTGGGAAGAGTTTTATTTTGTTTGCCATTCACAGTATTCAAATAATGCAATTATTCTGCTCTGCTTATATTTCTATATAGTATGTGATGGATCCAAACCTTCCTATGTCAGTGTGAATGTTCTTCCCTTCAGCAATTCAAATAAGCTAATCTTTATTATACATATAAAGCCAGAAACTCATATTCCCATGTTTGGTGCAAGATATTCACACTTCCTACATATAAAATATGATTGTTTCTTTCTGTGTATATGTAATTTATTTGTTATATACACACAGCTCTGACCTATGTCCCAGGCTCCTTTAAAGCTAGAGATGCTTAAGAAATTGCATCCCTGTGAGTTACAAATTGAAGCTGACCTGATCCACACCTCCCAGGTCAGATTTCAGTTTACCAAATCTGTGATGCAACCCCTGGCTAGAAAAAAGTAGCAAACACAACTTTTAGAATAATATACATTTAGAAATGCATATATTTAGGAAAAATATGCTTAGAAATGTTGGGGAATGTAAAATAGATTTTTGTTCAGTTTGGCACAAACCACACTTTAATGCAGAAATAGAATGTAACAGCTTTATGATTCATCTAGAACCTGGCACACACTGGACAAAGAGATTGGGTCATCCATTCCTATTTATAACTGAATTCTACACATTGTGAAATAAGTCCTGTTATATTCAGTGGGGTGTATATGCTTGTAGCCTTCTTAAATAATTCTGTGTAGGTATGTTCAAAATTAAGCTCCTTTGTGCTCAGGAGAAGTCACTCTCTGATGATTCTATACGGCTGCAGTCTAAATCAGATTAGTGGCCTCTTTTGTATGGTACTGTCTGCAGGTCTCCAAATGTGTCAGGCAAAGAGGCCTTTATCAACCTTGCTACTCAAAGTCTTTACTAGAGATGCCAGGAACTGAACCAGCTACCCTATCATGTCACTTATGGTGTAACACTGAGCAGTGCCCTCTTAATAGTCTAACCCGTGGGTCCTCAAACTATGGCCTGTGGGCCAGATTCAGCCCGCCATAGAGGTTTTGGACTCGCGGTGCGCATGTGCATGCGCGTGGCGAGGCGGGGGCTTGCTTATGCGGACACAGTCTTGCACTCACTCGGAGAAAAGGATCTCCTTGCGAGCAAGCCTACACCTTGCAGTGTGCATGCCCAGCGGCAGCTTGCTCACAAGGAGATTGTTTTAGACTCACTCGGAGGCGGCCTGCACCCATTGCCGGCACCTTTCAACTGGCCCCCTGTTAAAAAAGTTTGAGGATAGTCCCCTGGTCTATCCAAACATGGCAGAATCCTGAAGCCATTCACGATAGCTTCCATCCATTCCATCCCTAAACTAGCCAAGAAGCAAACTTCTTCTGCAGATGAATATAACTTAAGTTTTCTGTAGGTTATATTCAGAACCATGACTCTGTACGATTGTGTCCCTGTGCAAAAAGAGTGGATCTATAATGGCATGTTTATTGTTGTATGAAAGTTTAAACATGTCAGCACTTCGTAAGAGTTAAGAGGTCACTGCTTGGAATCACTGAAGAGAAAACTTGAAATGAAAAACAAATGGTAACTGTAGTCTTAAGGCTCTTAGCACAAATGGGGATGGAAAAAGCACACAGTGAATGATCTCTGTGATTTGCCATTTTTGCAACATTTGCAGGTTTGGAAAGCCATAGTCTTTTGTGAAACCTTTCTGCAATAGATGTGTTCCCAGGATGACTAGATTTTGCCCATCTTCCTTGCTCTAAAATGCCAGATTTTCACATGATAAAGTGATAGAAATGAATGATGAGTTACATTTTCATCTTAAATTGTCCTTCTGCACACACAAAAAGAAAAGGGTAAGATATCACTGGCAAAAGCAAAAGATAAAAATGATTGGATTTTTGGAGTAGAAGCAACTGTGATCAGAAATTTGGGTGCTCTCATATGCTCGGGCTTCCATCTTCTTTGGTGTTGTGTGTGAGTACATGCGCGTATGCGCACACAAATGCATGTGCTCATGCTCTGGGTTGTATTTGCAGGGCATTCCTTGACCCTGCACATGTAAGAACTGACCTAGCAGCTGTGTGCACAGTGCGAATACAGGATTTGGGCAAATATTTAATTTGAGAAATGTATTGGCAAATCCATTCTATTTTAAAACAAGGCATTTAAAAGAACACTGAGAGAAAGAGTGAAGTCTAGAAGGCTTTCTAGCTTAGTAGTAGTAATAATAATAATAATAATAATAATAATAATAATAATAATATAGCAACAACAGTTGGAACTAAATAACTCAGTAGTACTGTAAGTACTGGCACAAGTGATGAATATGAGAAAATGAAGTGTAGAAAACATACTGGCCCTGATCCAAAAATGTTTTCATCCAGCAATGGGCTGTATGCCTGCTGATGTACACGTGGATTATTTTCCCTTTCTCTGCCAAACAGATGGGCAGTGCTGTCAGCTTTGACATCTGTTTCCACTTTGGGAGGAAGAAAAGAAGGCCCCCACATTCAGGCGTTCCTATCCCCCACCCAGTTTCATTCTAGTGCTGATAATTTCCATTTGAGATGACAGCATCAGCCCTCTTGTCCTAGTGTTGGTTGTGCAGAAATACAACATAAGGAAGTCCAAGCTCTGGATAGGACAATTTCCCTCTAATTGTTCATTTTTATACCTTGCAAAGAAAACATGCCCCTTACACTCAAAGTGGGGCTGGTGTCGTTGTAGCTCTGCAATTAATCTGATTAAAATAAATGTCTGGATAATGAATGTTACAGATGTGTGCATGTAAGTGTGCATAAATAGAGAGAGTGTCTAACAAAAGAGCTGAAAAGACAATGTATTGACATTTGAAAGGAAACAGATGCAAGAGATACCAAAAGTTCCTAGTTTTCGTGAGTTCTGGGTATTTCATCTTCCAGTAAATTGTTTTACAGTGGTTGGAGCTTTGTAACAGCATATTGGTCTTGACAGTTAATGACCATTTAAAGGACATATTGAGAAAAGTCAAATGCATCCAGTGCGTTTAAGAAATTAAGATCAAAAGAAGGGACACTGCTCGATCAGTTGAAATGTTTAACTAGCCAGAAGGTCTAATTAGCCCTGTCCCCACAGTTGCCAACCAAATGCCTATGAGAAGCCCAAGAGCAGGGCTTGAGTGCAATCACACCATTCCACCATTCACACCATGTGTCCTGCAGTAGGAGAGGGGCTGGAATGGTGCAATGCAAGCATGCCAGGTTCTGGATATGGGTACTGGCAGATCTTCTTCCTCCTACATCCCTCTTCCAGTGTGATCTCATTTTCCCTTCCCACCAATTGATAATTTGCCTACTGGGGAAAATTTAAGAGCAGACAAATGTGAAATAAATACCATAATGACATAATCTAGCAAAAATTGCCTGTTTTGTCAGCATCAATTCACAGTGGAAATTTATGATGTCTACTTAGAAGTATTATTAAATATGACTAACTTAGTCCCAAGTTTAAGTGAGTATAAGATTGGAGCCTTGGCATATGTTAGAATATAGTAAAGCCTTCCATGTTGCATTTGTTCTAAGCAAGAGCACAAACGGACCCCCAAGAGTAGGCTGCCAGTGTGTTTTCCCAGGCAGCTGATGAGCTGAGTTGGGCTACCTTCTGCTAGACGTGATAAGTGAAGATGTGAGCACATAATAGAATCGTCTTTGCAATCTGGTCGCAGACCTACCTCTTTTGTCCTTACTTCTGGGTCAGCTCCAGTTGAGCCTGTGGCTCCTTTATTGTTCCTCCAGAACATGGCTGGATACACACTGGGAACAAGTAGGTACTGTGAAGATCATGATGTAAACAGTCATCATCTGTAATAAGTGCTGTGCTTTGTGTTTCAAAAGATGGTTTAGCTTCTCGCTTTCTCTTGTTTCTTCCCCACGTGAAGCTTGTGAGTGTGCTCATCTTGGAAATAATTGTGATCCACACACTGGCCGTTGCATCTGCCCTCCCAATACTGTAGGAAAGAAGTGTGATAAATGTGCACCAAATCACTGGGGTCATGACATTATCAGCGGGTGCAAGGTGAGTCAATCTATATTTTCTCTGTGTGTGTTTCTTCACCTTCCGTGAGTAAACTGCTCCTGTGAGGAACCAAAATGCAACAGTAGTTTTCTAAACAGTCGTAGAGTTTTCTTTTGTGAGGGTTGGCATTGATCCAGGTGACTAGATAAGCTGTATGGGAACAAGAATTGTGTCTTGGGGCAGATAGTGTTTGAATGGCACCTTATTTCAGCAGTTATATACTGAAGTCAGAAGAACGAAATCTGCCTGAATTCAGACATAGTTTATCCTTTTTACAGAACTAAGGCAAAGTGAACCTAAAGATAACTCAGACATCTTCTACTGTGTTTGACTATGCTTTTTTTGTTCCTTGCGCTATTTCAGTCTAATTGTTAGTAGTGTCTGAGTGTCTCATTCAGTGGCCCCAGTGTTTCCTATTTATGGGCAGTATTAGGAATTCATTTGATATCACAATTTTGTAATTAAAAATGGAAGCCAGATGTGAGTTGCAAGATTTATAGACTCAGGACAAGCCTCTGGGAGTAAAATGTGAGCTTAATTTCACAATGAAATGTGGCAGCATTTCTCAAAAAGAGAAGACATCAGGCGATTAATCACAGATCTCATACATAATATGAAATGTGCTGCTCAACAACATCCCTCACAGAGTAGTTGTGTGAACAAAGTGAAGTGATCACCATGAATCCTATCCTGATCTGCAAGGAGAAAGGTTCTTACAAGTATGATAAATAAACATGAGAAATCCATTGCATAGGGCACCTTCCTGCAACCTGGAATCTTCCAGATGTTTTGAACACCAAACATTCCTTACCATTGCCTTTTAATGCTGGGTCTGCAAGAATTGAAATGCAAAACATTTGAAGGGCAGCAGGTTGAGGAAAATTGACCTCAGAGTAGTGACATGTTTGATCTCTTTCTCTTGCATGCATTTTCCAGTTTAAGTTACAGTTCATCACTACATTTTGTGGTAATGAGTTCCTTAAGTTAATTGTGGCTTTCGTGTCTTCTGCCAGGTGGTCTGTTAAACCAAATTTACATGTATTCACAGTGAGAATCCTTGTTGCTAGATTTGGTCGTAGCTTACCTTCCACCTATGTCCTAGTTCCCTATTCTGTTATAGGTTCCCACCTTTGCCATACTGACATTCACGTATGCGTCCTCTTATTGCAGTAGGAATAAGCATGACCTTGTTTTAGAGATGCACTGAAAACGAATATGGGTCAAAACAGTAATCAGTGAATACTGTAAGTCCTGCACCAAGTGATAATTAATAGCATTTTAAAGGGCTTAATTTAATATCGCTGTGGTTTTCTTCCATATAGATTACCTGAATGCAAGCCATCCAATGCCACAATGTTCTCTTTTAAAAGCTGTTTGGTGGTAGTTACTCAGACTAGTTAATTAATGCAGCATAATTTATTTTCTTTTGGAGCTGTAAAGCATCTCTCACAAAACCTCAGCCTTTCCACAGCACACAGATCACTAGGCTTCTGCAAACCTGCTTAATAGGGGTGAAGCCCCTTGCTTCAGCTCTGGGATCTCTCCTATCTATCCTCGCCTTGTCTATTATATGAGTGCATTACTATGGCAGCTGCTGCAGCACTCTCTAAATTAATAATGATATGTCAGCCAAGTCTCCCCTTTTAACGCATTGCAACTAATTTCTCTAAGGCAAGGTGTGATTGCCCCCTCTCCACTTGAGCTTTTAGTGGAGCCAATTTCAGGGCCCATCATAACTCACTGGCAAGGGAATATTGCATGACGCTGCCTCCTTGCAAAACAAACATTACATTTGACTGTAATTTACTTCGCATATGGCGAACAATTTGCCCAGTAGACATTATCCTCTGGCATTACTCACTCTGCAGGCTCCCTGGTCCAAGTAGCTTTTAATTCTTAGACCTCACAGCTGCCTGCCAGGCAGTTCTTAACTGTTAGCTGTTCCAGCTACATCTAGTCCAGCTTTTGGCTACCATAGGAGTGGAACCAATTGAGCTATGGATCCGCTCATTCAAAATCAACCCGAGGTGTTGCCGGAGGCCCCTGTGATGGGATCTTGATGTGAATAATGAAGTTCTTTTTCAAAACTGCTCCAGCACAACTGCATTTTTATTACTGCATTGATTTATTAATTTCTACTAATGCAAGCATTTTCCTCTTCAATTTAAAGTAATGGCAAACATGAACCAAGGAAAACTCAACCCACTTTAAATACTTCAGTCATCTACAATCTTCCTTCACCATATCTAAGTGCTCCTAGCTTAGGATCACCGCTGATGTGAGATGTATCTTCACTGAAAATTGAAAAGGAAAGTTCGGCATAGAAATACAGAACTAGTATTTGGATGCTGACTAGCAAGCATTTTAATAGCTTCTCCATAAGCTAGGCAAAGTTTCCATATCAGGAAGAAATGTGCGGGATTTCCAAGGCCATTGTTTTATTATTTATGTTATTTGATGCAAAAGCTTCCCCACAAAGAGTTCCTACTGATTCACTGATGGAATTTAATTATAGTTCCAGTATACTACAAGTTGGAGGCCCTGTGAATTTTGCTTACTTTTAAGAATCTATACCTGATGTTTTTGCCCCTTACCTTAGTAATCAGTTAGTAATCATCCAGTTTCTTTACTTGTATGCATAACATTTCCTTTACTATTTCTTGTGAGCAGTGTGGAAGCTAAATAACATGACGTCCCCTCCCCCAGCATTCTCAGCTTGGCTATTAAAAAGCATAGCATGTTTTGCCAGCACTCAGTAATGCTTGACTTGTACTCTGTACCTCTCCACTTTTAGCCACTGTTTCTACTTGATGACAGAGGGATTATTATTTTCTTTTAGTTTGGGTTGGCTCATCCAAGTTCCTTGCATACAACATAAATTAATTAATATAGGAATGGTGGAAGGCACCTATACCTATCCAGTTGCATATGGAAAAATGACCATTCTTTATACAGTTAAAATGTATTCATTTATTTATTTCAGCACCTTCTCTCCCTGTTTGGGCACATTGCCTATATAAAGATGGATCCCATAGGCCATACCATTGCCTTATTTTCCTCTTCTCTGCAGGGACTCTTCCTTGGCAGCAGTATTGCAATAATCCATTTTCACAGTTCTCACACAACAACAGTTACTTGAAATCAAAAGACAAACACAAGGACCACATGGTAAAAATATCCAGAAGCAAACCTCGTTTCTATGTAGATAGACAGACATATAGAAGGCCTGTTCAGGTATTCTGTATCTGAATATAGATGACAAAATCTGACAAAAAGGACCACTCCAGCCCCACCAGTCTTCTGTCATGTCCATTAATCTCTACTCATGGAGGGTGTTAGTCTGAAGAGGAGAGTCTCTTGTACTCATGAGCTAGAATACTGGAAATTGATCTTCTGGCTTGCATGGAGAGTCTCCAAGAACAGGGGAAGCTCTCCTCTTCAGACTTACAAGTTCCAAAAGATGATGAAGGAAAGGAGGCAAGATTAACACATTTCATTTCACCGTATGTTTACCTTTTTCAGGAACAGAAGATACACAAACTGGTTGTTTGTCCTGTTGACACTGGACCACATTCTTTCAGTCATTCTTGAAAAGACTGTTGTCCCTTGCTTGAAGTTTGCAGACTGATTAGAAGACACTAGAAGTGTAAACATATGTCTTTCGAATCCCCTTTCTCATGTAGGCCTGTGACTGCAGCATCGTTGGATCACTGAGTCTGCAGTGTGACCCAGATATTGGCTGCTGCTTGTGCCGTCCAGAATTCTCCGGCAATAAATGTGATGAATGCCGGCTGGGCTATCACGGCCACCCAAACTGCAACCCCTGTGAATGTCTGGTAGCAGGGACTGAGCCAAGCACTTGTGAGTTAGAAACAGGAAAGTGTTCATGTACTGATCCTGCAGGACAGTGCAAGTGTAAGGTAAGAAAGGATGATTACGCAACATGGATACTGCCTTGTTTTTCTGTCTAGTCCTCCCTTTATTTAGCTCAAACAGTAGACAGTTATAGACGAACTAATAATATCTATCTCTGCCCAGTTCAAACATCCACATCCTGATTCCTTTAGATGCGAGTCCCATTATTTTAGATATATTTAAGTTAAATAAATGCCACATGATTGTGAAGCCTTCCTGTGTTTTGGACTTAGTCCAAACATATATAGGGCACCAACTTGGTAAAGGATGTTGTAAACCTATTGACACTTACTTCCACTGATCTTACTTCTGGGTGGATGAGGAGATTTGGCTGCCTATTTTGCGACGTAGTTTATGGCATCAGTTATTCTGAAATAACAGATCCTGAACTCTTTTATACTTCTGCTTTCTTTTATGTGTTTAAGGGATGAATAAAGTAAAACAGCAATCCTTGGTAATAGCGGGGTTACTTTATGTACCTTTCTT